>NC_045431.1:154995065-155202565 GCF_902635505.1 Sarcophilus harrisii
AGGGAATCCAATGCAGTCCCAATGTAGGCATTATCAGCTTAGCTCTCTTCACAGTTCCAGCCCTAACAAAGGAACAGTCTAAAGTAGCAGCAGAACTGGCAGTTCCTAGCCCTCTCCACCCACAAACATCAAAGGTATCTTGGAAGGTTAGCAGGAAAGATCTGTCAATGGGGAGAGAATATCTTGGGAAGCCAGCAAACCAGGAGTGGGAGTAGGCATGGAAAGTGATGGCAGCAGCAGCTTCTAAAATCCTCATTTCACAAAAAAAAAGTCTCTTTAATAGCATTGAGAAAGAATTCTGCTGCTTTAACACACTAGAATTTAGAGCCACAGAGAAGCAGTAATATTCCTTACAATTCTAGAGCAAAAAAGAGTGCTTGAGATGAGAGCCCTAGACAGATCTCTGAAAACGGCTTGGGACAATGCACCTTCTACTCTATAAATGAAGTGCTACTTTAACAAAGAGTTAAAAGCCGAGCAATAAGCTGGAAAAATGAACAGATAACAGAAAAAGATTTTGACCATAGAAATTTACTATGGTGACAAGGAAGACCAAAACACAAACTCAGAAGAAGATAACAAAGTCAAAGCTCTTACATCTGAAGCTTTAAGAAAAATAATAATTGATCACAGGTCATGGAAGAGCACAAGAAGGATTTTGAAAATCAAGTAAGAGTGATAGAGAAAAAATTGGTAAGAGAATTGAAAGTGGTGCAAAGGGAAATACAAAAAGTTAGTAGGGAGAATACTGTCTTAAAAAGCAAGATTGACCAAATGGGAAAGAAGGTAGAAAAGTTCAAAAAAGAAAATAATACTCTGAAAATTGGAATTGAGCAAATGGAAATTAATGACTTTATAGGGAATCAAGAAACAATAAAACAAAACCAAAAGAATGAAAAATAGAATACAATGTGAACTATCTCATTGGGAAAACAACTGACCTGGAAAATGGATCTGGGAGAAATAATTTTAAAATTATTGTTCTATCTGAAAGCCACGACATTTACATAAAAGAAAGAAAAATCATAGAAGACAGAGGAGAATGAGTAATGGTTCCTTATGAAATTCATGATTGAATGGAGAAAGCATTTAATCCCTATTGTCCATCAAAGAAGACAGGAAGTCTGCAGGAGGAAATGAAAGTGACCCAAGGGAGAAACCTAGAACCAGTTACCTAGAAGGCATTTTTTTTAAGAAGTAATGGATGAAATGATACTGAAGGAGATAGGAAATAGGAATCCCATAATGATGAAATTTGTACTGGAAAATGTGTTTATTGAAAGGTCACCCCCTCTGAAAGATTATTTCACCTTAATTGCCAATTTTCTGCTTTCAGAGAAGATATGTGAGTGTTTCAGGAGCAATTGGCAGAGAAAACATAGAGCCAGAGGAAGGGAGGTATATTCTTGGAGATGGAGCCAAACTACAGAAAGATTAAGGGAAAAGGAAAACAAAAGTCAGACCAATGATTTAGGACCAAGGCTAACTGCTACTGTGCTGTTCTATTTCCATATGACATTGTTTTCTTCATGAATTCATATTTCTAAGAGTTAAGTACAAGTAGTATGGAAAAGTTTGTGGGGTTTTGTTTTGTTTTGTTTTTGCTTTTTTCCCTTTCTTTCTTCTCTTCCTCCTACATTTATTCCTATTCCATGTCTGCAGGAATAGTAGAAATATACTATGCTTCCAGTAAGATCAGAGGGCCTGAATAAATAGGAAACAACATATGCATCTAGGAATCATAGTCATAAAGCAGCTTCAGGGAATATAATCTTCTGAAGTAGAGAGAGGTGACTCCTCAGAAGTATGTTTCTCCCTTAATGTAGCCTGTATGAAGTTCCTGTCTCTCTTTAATTCAGTGGATGGTTGTCTTTCTAATGACCACAGGCAACAATTCTCACTATCATATGTCACAATCCCTAAAGCTGTTGTCATCCATTTAAAACTGTCTTTCCACTTCTGTCTACAAGTACTTCTGTCAACAG
Organism: Sarcophilus harrisii; assembly: GCF_902635505.1. Classification (NCBI taxonomy): domain Eukaryota; kingdom Metazoa; phylum Chordata; class Mammalia; order Dasyuromorphia; family Dasyuridae; genus Sarcophilus; species Sarcophilus harrisii. The sequence continues at coordinate 154,997,051 of NC_045431.1, forward strand.
ATTCTACTGCCAACACCAATTACCAATGAGAGTCTTGATGGGTTTGATTTATCTCTTAAACTCATCATGAACTCCTCTATCCTCTGTGTCATATTAATTCTCAAGTATTTGGATATTGTTAATGTTTCTTTTCTCATAACCAGACAATACCAGAAATAATACTGGTCTTTAAAAAATAGGTCTGTGTTCCTGAGAAAAGCTTGAGGTCATTAAAGAAGCTTTTCAGTTTCCTAAAGGCATTCAAAACTATTCCCCCTGTTTATTTTCAGCTTCTGGGAACCAAATGTTTTACATCTAAGGTTTAGTAAAGCTAATGGAAGGGCTTTGGGCTAGGAGATACTTAGATCTTAAGAGAATTAACAAAGGAGGTTTTAAATATCCCATCAACTCTTTCAACCATTCCTAATGACTAGAGAGTGATAAGCAAATTTAAAGCACTGTATAATTGGCCAGGATAGAAGCATCTTAATTAATGAGGCCACCTCATTGTTGGTTTTACTCTTTATTATAAATACTTATAGAAATAAATTCTATATATTGTCCATCTAATTGGATGCCATAATCTAGGCATTAGATAATCTTCATTGAATTAATTAGTCTTTCCTGAATTAGTAGTTATCAAGTCAAACTCTTGAGTATTTTCCAAGTGGTTCCACAATATTCCAGGGATTGAAGTCACAAACACAATGCCTTCTGCAAACAGAAGCATCTGGAAAACCTAACTATCCACCAGAATTTAATTATCTGTAAATTCCCTGCTAATCCCTTCATTGAATGTATCTCCATTTACTATATAGATGAATTTCATCAAGATTTTTATCTAGTTGGACATATAGAATAAGCAAATACTTTTGTAACTATTGATGTTCTTATGATAATATTTTAAATACTATTTTATTTTTCATGTAAAGAAAATTTTGACATTCATTTTTTTTAAATTGACTTCCAAATTTTCTCCTATCCCTCATTCAAGTCCTCTCTCAAAACAGTAAACAACTAGATAGTTTATATATGTTCAATCATGCAAAACATTACTATATTAGTCATGCTATAAAAGAAGACAGACTCAAAAGAAATTAAAAAATACAAAAAGTGAAAAATAATAAGCTTCCATTTGCATTTAGACTCCATAAATTCTTTCTCTGGAGATAAATAGCATTTTTCACCAGATCATTGTATTTCTGAGAATAGCTAAGTCATCCACAGTTGATCATCATGTAGTATTGTTGCTAAAATGTTGTTAACAAATATCTATATACAATGTTTTCCTGGTTCTGTTCAATTCATTTTGCTTCAATTCATATAAGTCTTTCCAGATTCTTCTCAAATCTGTCTGTTCATCATTTCTTATAGCAAAACAATATCCCATTACAATCATATAACCCAACTTATTCAGTCATTTCCCAATGAATGTGCATCCCTTCAATGTCCAGTTCTTTGCCACTACAAAAATATCTGCTATTTGAACAGATAGGTAATTTACCCCCTTTTTTATCATAATCATTTCTGTTAAGCATTACTGAAGAACAAGGTTTTTCTCATGTCTTTTATAGCTGCCTCTTCTTCAGATAACTAATGAATCAATTCCTCTACAACTTGACAATGTTGTTTCTCCCACCAGTGATCCATTTTCTTAATATATGTTTAGTAAATTCAGTTTCTATTCACATCTTTGTTCTTTTAGTGCAATTTTTACCTCCCAATAAGCGTATCTGCTACTATAATATTTGAGTCAGTGTGATATGACTGTGTAAATTTTTATTATAAACAACTTTGGAGATATTTTCCATTTTTTTCTATTTTCTGTCATCTTTTTGTTTTCATCCTAAACACAATAATCATAAAATTAATATGGAGAAAAAAAAGACAAGAATTACTAAGGAAATGATGAAAAATATGGAATAAAAAATGTTGAGTATTACAAGGTCTGAAATTAAAGAATTAAATAGCATTATCAAAGCTATATACTAGTGATTAAAAAGTAGAAAAGTATATAAAAGAATAGATTGGGTAATCAAGAAGCAAAGTTGGTTCTTTAGCTGGTTGTCAAAGTAAATGAATAGAGAAGATGAAAGTACAATGAACCCAAGATCTAAGACTTTTCTGACTATCCAATAAGTACTATTAAGAAAATTGGAAAATGGTTGGGAAGAAAACCAAATAATGATCAAGAAATACAATGAAAAACTATTGTGACCTCTTCCAACTCAGATCTACACAAAAAAGTCAGCCAGAAGTATGGGACAAGACAAAAAAGTTGTTCTAGTCAAGTGACCCCCAACTTTCATTTTTACCAACACAAATGCATTTGTTTTCAGGCATCCATGCTAATAGAAAGGCCAACCCGTGAAAAATGGTCATGAATTCATATAAATTATTTAAGTACCTTCTTTGCTCCAAGAACTATTCTAGATATCAAGGGCACTTTGATAATTCAGTGGAACTATGATCTATGATTTGTGATTTCACTCGTGAGTATTTTTCTCAAAGTTGAATCATTCTGCAACAGACCGTGGTGTTAATTCATTATTAACAACCATTAGATCATTATCTTATTGTCACTAGAAAAATAATTGGGTGAAAATTATTTGGTTTTGTGTGGACATTTAATCTTCTACCTTCAAGATTCTCCCCCAGTAAGATGTCTCCAATGGTTATAATAAAATCATACAAAATTTAGTAGGAAACATTTGTGAATTGATTACTGTGAAGAACGTGTATTTTTAAATCAGCAGGAGTCAGGAATTCAGGTTAGGGGAAAATCGTCAGTCTTTATTCTCAGTGAAGAAAGATCAGAGGTGGAAGGGAATCAGTGATAGCAATGTGTGCAGCTGAGTCAAGAAGCTAGCTAGACCAGCAGCCACACGACCAGCAGCTAGGAGTATGGAACCCAGGCCCAATCTCTCTCAGCTTCTCTTCCTGTCTCTCTCTGCCTCCACCCACCAAAATCGTCATTTCCTATACAACACATCAGGACTTGCACAGAGAGTGGGCAGGGACCATTCTTTATCCAATCATGTATATTAATAGAGTATAGCCCAATTACTATTTAGCCTCACATACTTGGGACCTCAGTGCATCAACTCAAACCTCAGCCCATTACAATTACTTTGTATCAGGCATCGTGCTAAGCATTAGTAATACAAGAAAGGAAATAAACTGACCCTATTCTCAAAAAACTTGCAATCTAATGCAGTAAGACAACATGCAAACAACTACATGTAAACAAGATAAACAAATTGGAAACAACCAACAGAAGGAAGGCACTAGAATTAAGGGAAAAAAATAAAGTTAAATTTAAAATTAAATAAAAAACAAAATTACATTTGAAATTATTTTTGTTAAATTAAAGGGAAAATGCTTCTTTCGATAGATGGAAATTTATTTACAAGTTGAAGGAAGCCAGAAAGTCAAGAAGTAGTTGATTGGTTGGTTGGTTGGTTGGTTGTCCTTCTTTCTTGAAGAGGACCAAAATGATATTTCTATGTTAGAGTCAAGTTACATTTTGTCTGACTGTGACTGATTAGACCAATATAAGCTTGGGATACTCTGCCACAAGTTGGACACAAATAGTCTCTATGAAAAATTGGTGATGTCTTCTGATTCATGCATAAATAGGATTTAAGTAAGTTGGTAGTTACATGAAATAGTCAGCTTTATTCTTTTTTTTCCAGAGCCACCACTGTCCAATGACAGAACAGAGTCAAGATGACTAATGATGACTCAAAATGCCAAAAAACCATAAAATCACACTTATTTCACAAGTTGAATCATTTGCCACCAGATAGTAAGGTAAATATTTTCTTTTCTAAGTCTTCAGTACCTACGAAAACTGAGTAGGCAGGAGCCCCCTTAGGACCTGAAGAGGCAAGTTAAAGAATAAACCAAGTCATTATAAGGAAAATGGTAATATTACCTAAATTGATTTAATTATTCTGTGCTACAAAAATTATATCATCAAATAATTATTTTATAAAACAGCCAAAATTTTTAATGGAAGAATAAAAGTCAAGAACATCATAGAAAATAATGAAAAAATATGGGAAGGAAGAATGCCTAAGAGTTTCAGACTTTATACTACATTATGAAATAATATTCACTAAAACTATTGAATAGTGGTTTAAAAACAGAGAGGTCAACCAGTGTAACAGATTGGGTAATTTGTAAAGAAAAGGAACATAATACCTTAATAATTGAAAAATCTAAAGATCTTCACAACTAAAATAATGACTTTCCTTTTTTCTATTTAGAAAAAGATAAATTAAAGAACTTTAAAAATAGAAATGAAGTCCATCAGAAATTAGGAATAGAAAATATCTCAAATCATATATCAACATAAACTTTAAATGTTTCTATGATATAGATATAAAAATGTCCCTTCACAAAAAAATTAGGGGTTCAGGGAATCTGAACTTTCAGAACTATGGATGGGAATACATATGTAATCAAACAAGTGAGCAAAAGAATTGTAGAAAATAAAATCCATAATTTTAAGTAAATAAAATTTCAAAAGCCAATATCCCCTGGTGTACTTATTCTGCTGAGACAATGTATTTACTCCCTAATTTGCAAAATAAAAGGACAATGAGTGTGGAAATGTGAATGTATGTCAGACTTGGCTCACGTGTTCTGTTGAACTGATTTCTTTTTCTTTTTAAAATGTTGCTACAAGTAACATGTAATTAGGCACAGGAATAGGGGAAAATATAATGGGAAATGAAGGTGGATGAAAATAAAAGATCAAAACATTATTAAGTAAAGAAAGGTAATCAAGATGGAAAGAGACATTTAGAGAAGTATACTGTATTAGAAAGGACACTGATTGACAATAAGACCTGATCCCTAAACATAACCACACACACACAATCATTCACATTAGGTAACTCATTTGATTTCTTGTTTTTAGTTTACCCATCTATAAAATTAATGGATTGGATTAAGTATCTGCAATTTTAAAATAGAATGTGGTTTTGTTTTGTTTTGTTTTGTTTTTTAATTTCTGTTGACCTCTAGGAATTTTGAGATTCTTTTGCTGTAATTGAACCTTATATTCCAATTCCATGACATGTCAAGAGGCTGTTGTTCAAATTTGAATACCCTAAGTTTCTGTTTGGATGATAGGACACTGTAGAGTGTGTAGAAGTTCCAGACTTATAGTACAACGTTTTTCCACTTCATCTGTTCTCTATCATCATTAATGACATTAATTAAAATATCTTAAATAACAACAGTTAAAATTTAAAAAGGAAGGCTAAAACCATTTAGAGATGGCTTAGCTAGGTGTAGCAGTGGGTAGAGATATTGGCCTGGAGTCAAAAAGACTCATGTTTCTGCATTAAAATTTAGCCTCAAACATTTACTAGCTGTTTGCTACTGGACAAGTCACTTAATCTTTTTTGCCTCCATTTATTTATCTATAAAATGAGCCAGAGAAGGAAATGACAAACTACTATAGTGTACTTGCCAAGAAAACCTCAAACTGGGATCACAAAGAGTTGAACATGACAAAATATAAAAACAATTTTACCTGTGTTGTGCCACAGTTCCCTTTTATTGTTCTGCTTCAGGTTGCCTAATTCTTCTGCCTCAGTTTCCCTAAATTGTCCTGCCTCAGTTTCCTCAATTGTTCTGTCTCAGTTTCCCCTGGTTGCAACCCCCCTCTTCTGCTCATTCGAACTGAGATAATTAGGATTGTAGAGATCTGGCATTCCAGAAGATAAAACTCCAGATGTTCCTATCTCAAGATACCTAATTGGTATCCTCTAAGTCCAGACTTTCTAGCTCTAGTTGGACACCTCCTTAACTACCAGATAGTAAGAATTTATGGTCCTACCACCAACCTGTCAAAACTGGATCGATGGTCCCTGCCTGGAGATTTCCACTCACCAGAGTTTGGACTCTACCCCCCTTTGTGAACCCAAGCTTAGAGTCATATATATGTCATTGAGAACTCACATTCACTTCTGGATGCTTTGGACACCAGCCCTGGGGACAATATGCCCCCAGCACAATCTCTCCCTCTCAGAAATCCAAATAAAATATTAAAAAACTGCCTAATCTCTATCTTGCCTCAGTTTCTCCACTATTACACCTGATTCCTTTGACAACCTATATTGCCTACAATAATATAATCAGAGCCTGAAGACAAGAGGGAGAGAGGTGAGGGAGGGAAAAAGAGTGAGGAGAGGGAGAGAAAGAGAGAAAGAGAGAGAGACAGAGACAGAGAGAGAGAGACAGAGACAGAGATACAGAGAGAGAGACAGAGGAAGGAAGAGGGAGAGAGGGGGTGGAAGGAGAGAGAAAGAAAAAGGGGCAGAGGGAGAGGCAGAGGGAAAGAGAAAGGGGCAGAAGGAGGAGAAGGAAACAGAGAGGGAGAGGGAGATAAAAAGGGAGAAGGAGAGGAAGATGAAGAAAGAAAAGGAGAGGGAGAGGGAGAGACAAAAGGAGAGACAGAAAGAAGGGAGATAGGGAGAGGGAGACAGAGATGAAAACAGATAGATACAGATGAAAGAGAGGCAAGTCAGAAACAGAAATATACAGAGATGAAAATGTACTTGCAGACATGCAGAAAGAGAGAGCCTTTCTGTCTATAGATAATATGTGTTTAGAATACCTGGACCTAATGCACCTCCTCCAGTGGGGAAATAATTTATTCCTAGTGCTATAGAATAAACAAATTTCTAATAGAGTGGGTCAGATTATGCTGAGAAGCCAAATTGTGTGTGTGAATTCATCCATAAGATTGCCATTGAGAGTTTCAAATTTTCTTTTTCATGTCCATTGTATTCATTTCACTTGTATGAAAAATTGTTGTTTTTAATTGTGCTCTTATCCTCTAATTTCCTAAGTCCAATTTTTATTTAGGCTCTTTCTGAAAAAAAGATTGAAAAACACAAAGTAGTTCTCCCATTAAATCTTTTATTTTCCTATTTATCAACCTGAAGACCTATTAGCCACTAATCTCTTCTGAAAGCATATAATCCACTATCATATTTCCTGAGCTAGAGAGAGTTAAATAAAGAGACTTATTTTCTAGGACTTGGAACATTTGTCCTAATTTCACACCTTATGCTGCAGCTCAGTCAGAGCTTGAAAGGCAAAGCATGCCACAAGGAAACCAATGCTACCCTCACCTTTCTTTTCCCTACACTTCACAAACCCTTCCAGCAAGAACTGCCATCATGGTCAGGAGCCCAGAGGCAGATGCTTGCTTGTCATTCAAACCCTGCTACAAACCTTATTTCTTGCATTCTTTCAGAGTCTTTTCTCTTGCAGATGGCATCAACAACAAACCCAGGTTCCCATTCCAACTACTCGTGCAACAACTATGGATTGTGTCAGTAACTCTAGAGAAGAGACTGGGGAATACTGAAGAAGAAAACAAGACCTTCTCACACTGTAAAGAGAGGACAAAACAATCTAAAGTCAATTTTGACTTAGATGAATACCACAATAAGAAGGCATTTGTATGCACTAGGCAAAGTTGGAGTACCAGTCTCCTTTCCTATCTGAAAATGATACCACATTTATGTTACTGTTCATACTAAGGCTTCACTGTGCAACATCTTACTTAGAACCAATAAATGGCAATAAGCCATGGAGAGATGATATAGCATGGTAAAAAGAGGGTTGAAATTAGAGTCACCTAAGTCTACTGCCTTTGGAACTTTGGACAGGTAATTCATTAATGATGTGGAAATTTGGAGAGTTTTCTAAATTTTCATTTATTTTATTCTTAAATTATGGAATAAAATATTAATAAAAAGATAATTGCACATGAAATTGTAAATCTATTATGTACAATTTAATCTTATTAAGCAACCAGACAGCTTTAATGTGTAAACTTGGATTTAGAGAGTATGGGAATAGTGCCAGAATGAAGAAGGTTAGTTCAGAAAGATATCTAATGGGTCTTGGGGGTGGGGTGACTCTGGCTCTGGCAATATTAATAACTGTGGTTATATGGGAACAGTAGAGTCACTAACATTGAGCCCATATCTAAAATCCATTGAAAATTCTTTGATATCAGAAATGATGAGTACAGACCTATCATGTACCATTCTTAGTTCTTCTTTTTACTGAAAGTCAAGGCTAGTTCAGAAGTCCTAAGTTCAAATTTCACCTCAAACAATTGCTAGTTGTATGTTTCTTGGGCAAGTCTCATAACATTTTATATTGGGGAACTCTGAGAAAAGTATACTTGAAACAAGGATACTTACAACAGGGTGTTTACTCAGTGTGACTGATAAGATAATGGTTCTCTAGTTAACATATACTTAGTGTGATATAATGATGTAATCATTCTAGTTGACATATACTTAGTGTGATATGGTGATGTAATGGTTCTACAATTGGCATACAGCTCAGTGTGCTGTAGTGATGTAATTGTACTAAGGTTTTTAAGGGCTGGGAGGAGTTGAAATAAAGAAGACTCCAGAGTCCAGACTCCAGACTCCATCACTGATCAGCTTGTGGTGACTCTCCTACCTTCATCACTTCTCTACCTAAGACCAAGGCCCATCCAGAGATCCTCCAGAAAGCTAGTCCAGACACTACATAAAATGAGGAGCTTGGACAAGATAAACTCTAAGATGCCTTCCAGTTCTAAATCCTAAGGATAACCAGAAATAAAAGGAAGAAATAGAAATGAAACTCATAACTCATGGGTTCAATTCCTTGATTCTACTTCCTTCTGATAAATAGGACTAGCATTTTTTTTGACTCCACATCTCTGAGTTCTTCTCCTTCCAGATTACTTCCTCCTATGAAGCTGGATTGGTTTTAGTTTACCTAACTCTGTTTCTAGCCCTGGGGTTTAAGAGGCCTTACCTTTATGTCTTTGGCTTCTCTTAAATATAGTGGTTACCAAAATAGATAATTTTAATTATATTAAGTTAAAAAGTTTTTTGTACAAACAAAACTTAATGCACACAAGATTAGAAGGAAAGCAATAAACTGGGAAAACATTTTTACATTCAAAGGTTCTGATAAAGGCCTCATTTCCAAAATATATAGAGAATTGAATCAAATTTATAAGAAATCAAACCATTCCCCTATTGATAAATAATCAAAGAATATGAATGGACAATTTTCAGATGAAGAAATTGAAACTACTTCTAGTCATATGAAAAGGTGCTCTAAAATCACTATTGATCAGAGAAATGCTAATTAAGACAACTCTGAGATACCACTACACACCTCTCAGATTGGCTAAGATGAAAGGAAAAGATAATAACAAATGTTAGAGAGGATGTTGGAAAATTGGGACACTGATACTTTGTTGGTGGAACTGTGAACAGATCCAAGCATTCTGGAGAGCAATTTGGAATTATGTTCAAAAAGTTATCAAACTGTGCATACCCTTTGATCCAGCTGTGTTTCTACTAGGATTATATCCCAAAGAGATCTTAAAGGAGGGAAAGGGACCCATATAAACAAAAATGTTTGTGGCAGCCCTTTTCAGAGTGTCTAGAAATTGGAAACTAAATGGATGCCCATCAATTGGAGAATGGCTGAATAAATTATGGTATATGAATGTTATGGAATATTATTGTTCTGTAAGAAATGACCAACAAGATGATTTCAGAGATGTCTGTAGAGACTTACGTGTATTGATGTTAAGTGAAATGAGCAAAACCAGGAGATTATTACACATATACTATACAATGATCAATTCTGGTGCATATGGCTCTCTTCAACAATGAATTGATTCAGACCAGTTCCAATTGTTCAGTGATGAAGAGAGCCATCTATAACCAGAGAGAGGATTGTGGGAACTGAGTGTGGACCACAACATAGCATTTTCATTCTTTCTGTTGTTGTGTGCTTGCATTTTTGTTTTCCTTCTCAGGTTTTTTTTTTTTTCTTTCTAGATTCAATTTTTCTTGTTCAGAAAGATAACTGTATGGTTATGTATTCATATATTGGATTTAACATATATTTTAACATGTATTGGAATACCTGTCCTCTAGGGGAGGGGAGTGGAGGTAAGGAGGGGAAAATTTGGAACAGAAGGTTTTGCAAGGGTCAGTGTTGAAAAATTACCCATGCATATGATTTGTAAGTAAAAAACTATAATAAAAAAATTTAGTGGTTATCTAAGACTACTCGAGTCACTATACAATGATGACATATAGACAGATGTTTTCAGATGGAAATGAGGGAGGGTGTGTCCAGAGAAGGTAAGGATCTTGCTGTGCTCAAAGTAAACTACCTTTATTGAATGACAGTGCTTCATTGCTTTCTGATCCCTGCCATCCCTAAGCCGTTGAGGAAAATCACTGAGTCTCTTTAAGTTTCAGTTTTCTCTCATTTTAATGACTTGTCAGATCAGTTCCAATTCCAAACCTGTGATCTTATGTGTTTAGATAGGAGTTAACTTTTAATTGTTTTTATAAGTAAACTTTAAAAAAAAAAAAAAAGATTTCTTTTATCCTTTAAAAAAAAAAAGTGGTGCATCAGTACATTCTCTGACCATATTTAGTAAAATCAGCCCCTTCTGGCCCTCTGTACCACTTTCACAATCCAGACCCTATGTAGATTTTTTTTTAACCAATGCAATAATAGGGGAAAAAAAGACTTTTGTAACAATAACCCTTTAGCAGAGACTCAGAGGTCCTCAGAAATGTCATAGTTTCTGCAATGGAATTTGGCCCCTGTTCCTTTTTTTTCCTAGATAACTTAAAAGTCTATTTATAGCACAATAGTCTTTAAATTCCCTTACAATTATTCATAATTAATCCTAGATTTTAGAATTGGAGGATGGCCTTAAAGATATCTAACATCTACATTCTACAGATGAGGAAATTGATATCTCCCTTATGGAGGAAGTGATTTGACCTAGATCCAATAGTTCAAAAACTTTAAATTACAGATTCAAATTCACGTCTTTTTAATTCCAAAGTTGTCCTATTGCCATGACCTCAAGCTACTCAGGACAGGTTCTTCAATTCCATTCCAGTATAGCAGATATGATTTCTAAGTTTCCATCCCACTGAAGTTTTTCAGTGAAAATTGGCCAATAACAAATGAGAGGAGAAAAGATTTAGGGGCAGAAGAAACAAAATCAAAAATTGACTGAAGGAATTAATCAGGGCAGAAGTTTAGATTGTTCTCTGTGACCAAGATACAAATGTAGCTCCTATAGAACTCACATCTAAGTTTCATGGAAAAAACCAAAGGAGAAGAGAACAAAGTGGAAGAAGATGCTTTTTTAATAATTATTCTCAATGCTTAGTAAAATGCCTGTAACATGGTTGGCACTTAAGAAATGTCTATCAATCAATGGATTAATCAGCATAACACTGACCTAGCTTATTTTAAGTGGTTGCTAATTGGATTTGTTTCTAATTTTGAAGATATATAAATTTAAACAGCTTGGAAACCTTCAAGTTTTAAAGATCACCATTATTTCCCTTTCGCTACTGTAATTTCCTCTTTGCTCTGATATTTCAACAGAGATTAGAAGACTTAAAATTAAATGCAAAATAGCAGGAGTGGAAGAAATCTTTTGGTTTTTAATTACCAAGTTAATTTAATTATGTTGAATCCTCCTTGAGATGGCTTGACTCAAAACTAATATAATCCATTTATTATGGTAAAGAAAGTCAGTTAGTGAGGTGGCAAGAATGCTTGGCCTTGGAATCAAGAGACCTGACTTTCATTCCCAATTCTGCCTTTTTCTAGGTGATCCTGAGAAAGTTATTTAATTTCTCAGAGGGCTGGTTTTCTCCTTTGTAGAATGGCAATAATAATATCTACATTACCTCCTTCCAGATAAGGAAACTACTTTGTAAACCTCAAAGATGCTAAGTAAATACAAAATGTTATCAGATCTTTTGTGGAGCCTTAAGGAAAAATTCTAAATAGAAACTACAAGACACTATAAAAATCTACCATGTTCTTATTTTACCAGAACAAGTTTTTATCAAGTATATTTTAAATTATTTCTTTTAATTTCCTGTTTCCTTTCTCTATCCAAGAATATAGCTTGAAAGTGTCTTCTGGAACCTAGAATTAATTTACACACCCCTACTACCTAAAAATAGCATTTTTAATCAAGAACAACAGGTTAATCCTAGCTTTTGAGTCATAGTAATAAATTTTAAGAGTATATCCTTTGATTCATTTAAAATCTGGACATCCAACTGTAATCCTATAAAGCCACCAAGATTTTAGATGGACAGAGCAGGTAAATCAAACCTGAAATGAGTGGATTAGCATACAAAGGCAGGTTACTGTACTATTGTTTTGTGTTAAGTAATAAACAGATTTTTGTCAAATCTTGCTCTTTAATTCCCATCTGGAATAGCCTTACTCTGGAAATGAACAGGTTTGAAAGTATGCCTTTTTTATGACATCTGTAAAGTAAAAAGCACCAATTGGAAAAGGCTTAATCCCTCATCCAACAGCAGGTACTTTGCATACAATCAGAACAGCTGATGAAAGTCAAATATTACAGATGTACAAATGGTTAGATTTGTATGTAGAATGGTTAGATTAAAAAGCAGGGAGGGAGGCTCCCACTGGTTTAGCCTCACTGTATTCTATCCTTTGCTCAATTTTGAGTTATATTCAGGTAGACAGTCAATATGGATTGACATCAATCTAGGTCATAAACTGGGGCAGGTGATGTAAAATGATAACCCAGCTCAATTCCATGAACCTTCAAAGAGAATCATTTCTAATAGTATTTTCATGGGTATCATGCTACATTTCAGTCTATATTAGTGTTTTATCTGTAGGGGAAATTATTATCTTTCAAATATAGTAGCATTTGGGGGGATTTATTTTCAAGATTTCAAAAAGGGGAAGTTATTACCCCAAATGGAAAGAATCAATGATGATGTTTTGATTCAATAAATGCAGGTGAGATATAGATCTCTGGGTCCAAATAGAAACAAACAAATTAAAAAAGAAGGTAAATGATCTTCATGTTCACCCTTTTAATCTTGAGAAAAATTGTTTGAGAATGGGTAGATATCAAAGGTACATCTATTGAAAATATCAAAAGGCTCTTACCAATGATTAATAATAGATCATATCTTCCCAGATACACAATTGACTGAAATATAAAGTAAAAGAAAGATATTTCTATATCTAATGCTAATTTTTGAAGAGAGATTTAGTTAAAGAAACATGACTTTTATGGCTTTTCAGAAGCAAGGTACATATTACAATTAAATCACACTCATAGGGATACACCATGTCCCATGCTTTCACTGACCATAGATATCAAGGAATTGTTTTGGAGGTTGCCTTAGCAGAGTCCAAAAAGCAACAGTATTCTCTCAGGATGGTAAGGTCCTCCAAAGATCATTGTATGCATTGTGTAAAGCATAGGAAAAAGCATTCTCAGAGAAAAAAAATTAAGTGTCCAAAAGATAGAGGAAAAAACGGTTGAGGAAAATATATATTGGTCAGATTATGACATGCAGCTGGAAGGAAAGTTCATTGAACTAGTCCATAACTATCTATCCAAATCTTTCACAGGAAGTACAGATGGATAATGAGCTGTGTTGCATTGGACAATTGGTTCAGTGCTTCCAGTGATACAAAACTGCTCAACAATTCAAAAGTCCATTTCTTTAACACCAGTTTTCTTATAGGAATTTTGTATTGCTAGAATTTCAAGGTAAAAAAAAAAAAACACCACATGATTTTGGAAGAATTGAAATCACAGTTAATTCACAGATTAATGAAAAAACACATAAACAGACTTCAAAACTTATTACTAATGGTGATGTATATGTTATGGATGATGTAAAACACACATTCTAGGACGTGAATATCTGGAAAATAGTGTGGATTTGTCATGAAGCACATAGGGACATCAAAGATGGACAAACTAAGGAGCTCAAAATCATTAAAAGAACAAGAAATCTTCAGGGTACTAGGAAGGTCCTCTCTGTGAGACATATGGCAGGAGAAAGAGGATGCGTGTGGATTATGGAACAATTCATAATTGTTTGTGATTTAGAAAATGGGTTATACATGAAACCTATAAATAGACTTTGTAATCATGCAGCAAATGCTGGGCTTCTTGTTCCTTAAATTTGCAAATCTTTTTGCAGTACTGAGAGACAGAAAAAGGGAATGAAATTCTTAGCTGCAGAGCTGAATTTCATTATATCATTGAGCATAAATTACAAATATTTCTTTAGCCATTTTGGATCAATATTTTCAGATTTGGGGATTTCTGGACTCCAATAAGTCTTCCCTCTCTCCATTCTTCCCCCTTTATAAGCACATTAAACCAAAAATAAATTATAAAGTGTCAGAGGAGGAAAACTAATCCCAAGAAGAGTTTAAAAATTCAGGAATGTTTCAAGCTGTGGTACATGAAGGTAATGGAATATTATTGTTCTATAAAAAATGAGGAACAAGCTGATTGTAGAAAGGCCTGGAAAGATTTACATGAACTGATGCTGAGCAAAATAAGCACAACGGGAATACATTGTTCACAATAACAGCAAGAATGTATGATGATCAACTATGAAAGACTTGGTTCTTCTCAGAAGTTCAGTGATCCAAAATAATTCCAATAGACTTTGGACAGAAATTGCCATCTGCATCCAGAAAAAGATCTAAGGAGACAATGTAAATCAATACATACTATGTTCACATCTTTTTTCTGTTTCTTTTTTTTTCTCTCTCCCATAGTTTTTCCCTTTTGCTCTGATTTTTCTCTCCCAACATGATTCATAAAGCAATGTGTATTAAAAATAAACTTATGGCAATTTAAAAAAAGAAAAAAAAAGAATGTTCACTGTTTCTGAATTCACCCTTATCCAACACTTTCAATCAATCAGTCGAGTTGGTATAATCAATGCTTAGTGATTGATTGATTCAGTTAGTACCTACTATGTACCAGATCCTGTGATTATCAGATGACAGGCAACCTATGACTTTCTTCTGTTGGTTGCCCAGATGTGTCCGACCCTTAATGGCCCCATAGACAAATCCTTGAGGTTTTATTGGGAAAGACACTAGAGTAATTTGTCATTTCTTTCTCTACTATGTCCCTATTTTATAATTGAGGAACTAAACCAAACAGGGATTAGGGGATTTGCCCAGAGTCACACAACTAATAAATGTCTGAGGAAAGATTTGAACTCAGGATTTACATATTCCAGGTCTAGTTACTCTAACTACTCTATAACCAAGTTGTCCAAATAAGACTTTCTTATTTTATATCAGTGGAGGGGCAAGTGAGGATAAAAATATAGCCTATGTCTTTCATCTCTTGGATCCCAAATCACAGGACAGTAGAACAGTCATTATAGAAAAACAACAAACATTTATTAAATATTTCTCTGTATCAGGCACTATGGTAGATGCTTTACATATATTATATCATTTTATCCTCACAACAATTCTATAAAGTAGGTTATAGTAATAATAACAATGATGGTGATGATGACAATGGCAGCTAATGAATATAGAAATTTTAAGTTTGCAAAAACAATTTATATATCTCAATCTTCACAGCAACCCCATAAAGCAGATTTTATTTTATACCTCTTTTTATAGGTAAGAAAAATGAGGGTGAGAGGTTTAAAAAAACTTGTCTTTGATTACACAGATGCCTGAATCAGGATTCAGATATAGGTCTTTCTGATTTCAGGGGTTCTGTCCACAGACTGATCACCTCCTTATTAATGGAAGCTATGCTCCTCAATACAATACCTGAGGTATTGGTGTTTTTAGCTACCACATCACGCTGTTGATTCATATTAAGTTTGTCTACCTCCCCCAGATTTTTCTCAATGTCCTATCTAATCATATTTACAAAGTTAAGTTTTTACCCAGGGCAAGATTATCAATTTATCTCTATTGAATATCATAGCATAGGTTTAATGATCTAGACTTTGCAAATCTTCTTCAATTCTGAACCTATCACCCAGGGTATTAGTTATCCCTTCAAGCTTAGTGTCATCTATAGATTTGATGATTATTCCAATTTGCCTTCATATAAAATTTGTTGATTAAAAAAATATCAAATATTTGAAGGTCAAGAACAGATTCTTAGTTCGCATGTTTTTGTTGCCTTATTATAGTCCAGTTGAGGCAATGGTTTTGTCAGCTGTAAGTTTCTCTCAGAACCAGCAAATATAAATCATCAGTATAGAGAAAACAAAATAAGGTCTTTATTTCCCAAAGAGAGATATAATAACCAAGCAAAACTTGCTGGTAGAGTGTGGATTGACAATCCCTTCTGACAATGAATGGTTTAAAAAAAATAGGGAGTGTTAACAGTATCCTGTCTTTGCAGTGATTTCAAATTTGTACACATAATTTTACATGCCTCATAACCACTTCTAGGACCTATTAACAGATCTCCAGTTATAATCTTTCAACATACATCTCAGTTTTATTTTAATTCTTTTCACCTATTTGATGAAGGAGACTGTATAAAAGATACAGAAAAATTGTCATCTAAGAAAGAACATTTGTTTCAATGAAGTGATGATGAGAGCACCAATCATGATATCTTTCTTTTATGAGACATTTCATGGTTTCAAAGATGTTTCAAATGCACAACATTGGGGGAAATATGCACTATAGACTTGGTTGGCTCCTCATTAACTTTAGTATGAAATATAAACTGCTCTTTTTTTATTTAAAGCCTATTATAACCAGGTTCCAACTTACCTCTATAGACTTGTTATTCATTTCTCCTTTTCTTGTGCACCCAAGTTGATCTTCTTAATCTGTCTCATATACTGCATCTATTATCTCTGAGCCTTTACATAGGATGTCACCTAAGCCCTAGAATTCATTTCCTCCTCTTTCTTCTTTTGGAATCTCTAGTTTCATTCTAAACTCAAAGACATCTCCATGAAACCTTAATGAATTCTACTTAGTGACTCCCCATTATCTTGTATATAATTATGTAATTTACTATACAATACAATATATAAAAATATAAATTTTGTCAATTGTAATTGTACATGATGTCTCTCACAATATAACATAATGATCCCAATGTAATTGACTCACTTTTTCTCTTTATATTCACAGCTCATAGAAGAGCATCTTGTATATAATAGGAAATTAACACATTAACTAATTGAATGATTTTATTTGATCTTAACATAAAGTCCATTAATTAGTATTCATCATAATCATTTCATAGATATAGATTCTATGACTTACATAAGTTTTTTCACTTGTCAAAAGTTATACAGAGAAATGGCACTGGCCCTGTAGTTTAAATGTGGTCTCAGACAATTATTAGCTGTGTGACCATGGGCAAATTGCTTAAGCCTGATTGGCAAAAAACAAACAAACAAATAAACAAACAAACAAGCAAACAAATAAAAAACAACTATATAGGTAGACGTCCAATGGTGGGACCAGACTTTTCCCTATTGATGGCCCTTGTATTCTGAATACAAGTCCACTTGCTACTATTTGAGTTGTCTGATAGTAGCAACCATCTTACAAAAGATTCTTATTATTCCAGAAAACATTTTCTTTTTTATTCAGACATAAAACAGGGATAGAGATTGTCCCTATGACTCCATGGCTAAAGAGAATCTCCTTTGCCAGTGAAAGTTGGTACCTTCTCCACATCTTATAGTGTTATAAAGTTCTCTAAAACACTGAAAGTTTCAGAGCCAATCTGTGTCAGAAGTCGAACTTGAATACTGGTCTTTCTGGCTCCAAAGTAAATCCTTTATCCTAGATTTACAAGTTATCTAGTCTAAACCCATGATTTCAGTTGATTTCTTGCCACTTGTTTTAGGCAGACATAATTCCTGTGTGTCTATTTATTATAAACATGTAAATTCAGCAATGCCTACCTAACAAAAAGGGTCTAGGAATCAAAGGATTACATTGTCCACTTAGTATCACAGTTACAACTTGAACTATATGGCCTAATTCCTTCCATAGCACCAAAGTGCCTCCTTAACTCTTACAGAAAAGAAGAGCTAGTTAGAAAATTGATAGATATATATCTATGTATATTTGGTAATTTTGTTACATTTTACCTGCATTTCACATTCCTATTTTATTCCCAGAAATAATCTTCACTGAAGATGTATTGATTTCTTAATTCTTTTCTCCCAGAATTGCTGTTACCACTAACAATCAAAATTCAACACCTCTCTTTCCAATCCCCATTCCCCACACCCACACCATACACAAAACCTGAGAGTAAAAACTAAATTATTTCTTACCATATGGGGTCTGAGACAAAGATAAAACTCAACCTGGACAAAATACACATGCAGCAAGGAGACAAATGTTCCTAGAGTCCTGGGCAATGACTGGGACAGTGCCTGCCAGGACCTACTGTGTTCAACAATTTTCATTTCTCTAACAGTTTGAATCTGCCAAAAGGAAACAGAGACTATAAAGCTACCTGCCAAAATAAAACTCTAAGAATAAGTTAGAGATCTCTGTCCCCATATGCTGGCTGAAGAAAGAGAGGAAAAAGCCATTATCTCATTTATTGTTAATAATAACCCTGGGAGCCATTTTATGGATAAGGAAACTGAGACCTTAAGAAAAGAAGTAATATAGATGGTAAGCCACAGAGCTAAGATTTCAAAGTAAGTACTCTGATTCCAAATTCAGTTTTTTTTCCACTTCCCCATAATGTTTCCTTTGCTTGATCTTTATTATGAATTTCTATTCTTTACTGGGATTTGGATTAGAGGGCATTTAATGTAGCATATGTGGGGATGAGCCTGCAGAGTCTATCCCAGGACACATGGTAACTTCTCTAAACACATATAGGTAATTGTTGGTGCTGCAGCAAATTCTGGATGGTTCCTCATTCCCCAACCAATGACAGCTGGAGGGGATTGGGGAAAGGAGACCACACCACCTCAGAGATGTTTGGCCAGAAAACAAGGAGCAATAATCCAGTAAATGGGCCTTAAAGAAAAGGAATATAAACTCTGGCTCTTATACTAACTTTCTGTCTGCCCAGTGTATCCTTATACATTCCATAAGAATGTCTCTGGATAAGCAGTGGAGAGGAAGTTTATCCTCCTTGGGAAGAGTGGTTCAGGAAGCATATGTCCTTCCTGTTTGAACTTGAGCCTAGGTTTTTGGTCTGTCTTTTCCTTTTTTCTTCCTTTTCTGGATGTTACTGAACAGCAGTACTGAGATGAAGGAGTCCAGCCTTAGAGGTAACCTTACAAAGTGGAAAAGTTTGAAGTTCCTGGAATTCTCAGTCAAGGCTAACTGGCAACTGGAGGGATGATCTTCAATTATATCCCTTCTTGAAGTTAACCATTAGGAAAAAGTTAAGCAAAAGACTGGACCCTGAATGGGCATTCCAGAAGACATGGATCTGGAAGGAAGTTTTTGAACAGTATAGCTGTGAGATGCCAGTTCAGCAATCCTACAAAGTATTTTATGTTTTAATGTTTAAGTTACTAATAATCAAATCTTTTTAATGAATGATTGGGCTTTCTTGTGTTAAACATTTCTCTGGCATGGAGAGAGTGAATAGCTTTTGAATTGTTTGTTTTTGTTTTTGCTTTTCAGTCTTTCACTTATATCCAAAGTGATCCCACTTGGGGTTTTCTTGTCAAAGATACTAGAAAGGTTTGCCATTTCCTTTTCCAGTTCGTTTTATATTTCAGGAAACTATCAGAGCAGGGTAAGTAACTTGCTAAGGATCACATAGCTAGTAAGTGTTTCAGGCCAAATTTGAACACAGAGCTTCCTAATTCCAAGCAAACATTCTATCTACTGTACCATCTAGCTACCCAAAATAAATAACTACCCTATAATTATTTTACATGTTATATTGTATATCTGTCTATTCCCCACTTTTGGAGGAGACTCTAGACTTGAGAAGAACATAAAATGTTAGCAGTTTTCCCTAGAACTCTAGCATGAGAACATAAAGAACTAAAAAGAAATGTCTAAACTCTTTCTTTTGGTTCAGCACCCACACACACTGAACCTATTCCACATGCCTCAGTCCAGAGCTGAGAGGACCCTTAACAGAAAGAAGAGCAAATGCTTTAAAAAAAAAAAAAAAAAAACCCTTCTCTACCCAGGCAAAATAAGAATTAGTTATGTTATTACATTTTAAATGTTTAGCATATTTAGCTTTCTAAGATTTCCCCCCCCCCAATCTCCTCCTATAGTAGCTTTTGAAAATCTATGAAACAGTCTTATGTGACTGAGACTGTGTGAGAAGAAAGTAGAAAGTTTATCAATACGAGAGAGCATTTCTCTAACTTGTTAATGATTCCACATTTGTTGAGGATTCATATGTACCCATGATTAGGCATACATACTGCAGAGCACATCAATATATGGGGATACATCACTTTAATTTGTACAAATCTTAGGTCAGATTATCCATAAACAGCTTCTCAAGTAATAACAATCACCTCTTTCCAGAAAAGCATACTTCCAATTCTTCTCTAAATGGGTAACCTACTATCAATTTTGCCCTGTCCAACTGGAAAATTGTTTACCGATTCATTTAAACCTAGCTTCCAGTCTAGTATCGTGACATTTTTTCAATACCATCCTTCACAAAGCTTATGAATGTTACTGACCTTGCATAATAATTTTTTTCTTACAACATATTAATTATTGTTCTGGCACCTCTGTTCTACTCATGAAACCAATGAAGCATGAAATGCCTCTGTGCAGAGTAATATTTCATATTTTGTATTTTATGTATTAATTACTTTTATATTTTTACTAATCTTTTCTAAAGAAGGGGAAAAAATGAGCCCACCAAATCCTGTAATGAAGCCCGGAAATGCCGAAAGAGAAAAATGGGGAAAGCAACAAACAAGTTTCATCTGCCGTCATATTGGAAGCCAATAATAGTTCCCTCTCTTTGCTGTCATGAAATTCTCTCTCTTTGAAAACCTGTTTCCAGGCTTAAAAGGAAGCAACAGACTGCTTGACCAATGGAGTTCTTTCTCATACGGGTAATGTGCTCATTTCTCTGATGGGTTTAGGTAATAAGAAAATGTATAGGCATAAGACTAGAGCAGCAGATTAATGTCACCCATAGTCCTGGATTTGAGGCTCTTCCCTTCAGGAGAAAAACAAGCAAATAAACAAAAAACTATCTCAATCTGAGAGGATAGACAGAAACTATTAATTATAATTTTTAAAAGGTTAAAGATTTCCTTCGTGCGTTCCATGGTGCAAGGAAACAACTAACAAAATATAAACTAGCTTGACAATCTGAAAGGAGAAGCTTTAGTCTGAATTCCTCATTCATTGTCTTCTCTCCCCTACCCCCACTCCCTGCTTTTTTTTTTTTCTCTTTCTAAGTGCCAGCCATTCATCCTGAACAGAGAAATTCAGGTATAATCCTTTTTGATTCAAGAGCTCTGTTAAGCCATTATAAAGCTGCTGTAATTTACAGCAAAGGATAAAGCTAAAGAGACCTCAGCCCCAATTTGTTTAAAAGTTATTACACCTCATTGGTCACTGAACAGCCACACACAAAAAAAAAAAAATAGAAAGAAAAAGAAAAAAAAAAGGAAAAAAAAAA
Source organism: Sarcophilus harrisii (assembly GCF_902635505.1). Classification (NCBI taxonomy): domain Eukaryota; kingdom Metazoa; phylum Chordata; class Mammalia; order Dasyuromorphia; family Dasyuridae; genus Sarcophilus; species Sarcophilus harrisii. The sequence continues at coordinate 155,018,547 of NC_045431.1, forward strand.
GCTTATCTGAATTAGAATAAGAAACTTTACTGGCATGAATACAATGAGAAATGATTAGCTTACAACCACCCTGGCTCTATCAATAGGTTCTAGTTAGCACTATTTATTATGTTATGGTTTCCTATTTCCAGAGATATATAAATGCCAAATGAGTTATTAAAACATACTAATGAGTTGATGGATGTTTTCAAAAGTTGTTTTCTGTGAGGTTCAAATGAATGATTTAGTATAAAAGCAATAATTCCATACTAAAGATCACTGCTCTTGTCTATATTTATATTTAGGGAGGGAACAAAATTGATGTGATTATTATATTTGAAACTGATTTTATGGTCAAGACCATCTCTTTCTTGTGATTCATCTCTACACATGTGAAAGGCAAAGTGGTACAAGCAAGACATCTGTTAGGGAAGAGGAAAAGGGTCTGTCTCCATAATAGAAAAAGCATTGGATGTCCTCTGTCATACACTGCCATGAAGCAAAGGTATACAAAAAGAAGAATTCCATATATATTTGTGTTCTCAAAGCAAAAGGGGTTCAAGTGTTTAATCTCATATTTTAAAGTTTACATAACCCTCTAAATAAAGATTTGATGATTTTATTGGACCAAAAAGGAAATTTTTTGGAGTTCAGAAAATTTGTGTCAGAGGCAAAATTTGAATCCCAGTGTCTCTTAATATTAGGTTACATACTTTCCTCAATAATTCATTATCTTTAAGGGGAGAGGAGCTATCTTTGTAGTTAAAAAGCAATTCTGTATCGATGATTGTTGTCCACATCTGAGAGGAAACACATAATGGCTGTCATGTTTATCTATCTGCACCTGAAACATCCTTTATATTCTAATGACAATCCATGATTACCAGTTTGGTGAGGAGATTGCTCCACATTTTACAAAACTCCCATTAAAATCATAAACAATGCAAATCCACAAAACCTGCTTTTCATGTTCTTTTTTTAATTTTATGCTTATGAAATTCTTTTCTGATATAAAAGGGACATTGTTTTATCCAATAAAGTCAACAATTGTTGAAATATATGTTGGTTCTTAAAATTCTTTGATTATTTTATAGATCAAGAAATTTAGTCCATAGAGGATAATTAACTCAGTCAAAGTTACTCAGATTAGTGGCAGAATGAATTAGTGACAAGGCTTGACCCCAAGCCTCCTTGATGAGGTTTAGGTTTTGGGGTTCCCTTTTGTCAGGGAATCAAATGATGACGTCTAGATTTAGAGAACCAAAATGAGATTAGGGTTCCTGGTGGTCAGGGAGTAAAATGAGGAGGTCTAGTGGCAGGTTTGGGGTTCAGGGAACCAAATGGAGAGGTTGGGCTCCCCTACACCCCCTTGGGATTCAACACATGGGTAGGGAGTTTGGGGAACCCTCTTCTTGCAGCACAGAGATTCTCTGTAAAGGAATTTACAAACCCCAAAACGCTAGAATGATAAAAAAGGTTTGTTATTGGCATTAGGAAGTCAAGTTTCTAGTAGAGAAATCCTGAGAGTCATAAAGTCTCATTATAGAAATAGGTGAAGATAAAGAGAGGATATCACTGGAAGAGAATATCATCCTAGGGGCAGAGGTTTCCTTGGCATAGCATGGCATATGCTAGCATGGCTTGGCATGTCAGGTCCTCTGCAAAGAGTTGTTCCAAGTGGCAGTTTTTATTAGCCTTGGCCACAAGCTAAAGGGGGCTGCTGGAGGCTAGTAGGTGGAGTTCCAAGTTGCCTTTTTCAGCTTGAGCTAGCTAGCCTCACTTGGAATTGAATAGAAAATCTTCAGTTGAATAGGGTTGGAATTCCTTAGCTCAGGACTGAACCAACCCCATCTAGATAAACCATGTTATCTGATTCCCTGGGCAGGTCTCTCACTGAGGCAAGGTTGAAGGAGATTTTTCTCTTCAAGGGGCTTCAAGTGCTTTACTTCATGGCTCATTCCCAAAGTCATAGAGAGAGAAAGAGAAAGAGTTTCAGGGTACCTTCTTCATCCTGATTTCAACTTACTTCCTATTACATTACTTTATTCTGATGAGGTCTTTATTGAAAGGCAAAGCAATCTAATGCTGATGCTTTGTAAAGTGTAGATAATAGTTAGGTTTTTGATCTTTCAAAAGACTATACTTTTCAAAATATGAAAACAAACATTTTAGTTTTTGGTGTTTTGGCTATGACATTAAGTTTCTATGTATCATTTGACAAACTAAAACAGTCATGGAATTTTTAAATTCTTAAATTTTAAAATAGAAGACTTCATGGTACTTGCCCATGTTTCTTCAAATAAGCCAGATTCCCAATTTACCACCATCCTCAACTCTTCTGATCTGCATTTTCATTCCATCAACTACAAGATTATATCCTTTCTAGGTGGATCAAGGGATCTTTATGCTGTTCCTGGAGACAGGAATACTTGAGTTCAAATGCAGCCTCACAGTTAGTAAGTGTAGGGCCCTGGGCAAGTCATTAACAAAGGACATCTTATATTTGTGAATGAGCAGGCATACACACACACACACACACACACACACACACACACACACACACACCTCTGTGTATATATAGATAAATGTGGAAGAAATTTACAAAATAAATTGGGGGCAATGACAGGGGGAGAAATCAGGAAAGGTTTCATGTAGAAGGTGGTACTTGAGTTGAGTACTGAAGAATATCAGAGACAGAAGGAGGAAAGGCTAAGGAACAATGATGTGATGGAGTATCTTATATAAGAAACAAACCCTAAATGTTAACATATACCTAAAGGGACCCTCATCTTTTCTTTCTTTACTATCCCTTTTGGTGATCTCATTGGTTCATATAGATTCATTTGTCCTCTCTATGTAGTTGATTCCCGTAACTTTAAGCAACTTATTTGATTTAAGTAAGTTTTAGTTTCCTCATCTGTAAAATAAAAGAGTTGGATCAAATGACTTCTGAGTTCCTTTGCAGATCTAAATTGATGATTCTACGATTGTATGTGTCCAGTCCTAGTCAATATGTAAAGTCTTCCACTAAGATACAAAAAAATCAACTTCTCAAGGGAAAAATGGCACAGACATGGTTAGACAATATTGAAAAGATTCCAGGGCTTTGGTGGAGTAAAAGATCATTATGAGTAAGCCAAAAAAAGCAAAATGATAAGACCTAGGGGACCCCAAATCCCCCACAAAAGCTCTGCATACAGTCACTCAAGTTCACAAATTCAAAATTATACTCAATTCTTTACTCAACTGTTTGACAAGTTTTATGGACTTTGTAATGAAAATACCCATTCCTATCAGTTCTACTTACATTCAGCCCACATTCAAATGCTTCCCTAAATTATCTCAATAATCTTCTGATTGAAATCTCTGATTCAAATCTCTTCTCTGTACAATCCATTTTCTACACAGTTACCAAAGTTTCTAAAAGACATTATTAGCCAAAATCATTTTAGAGGTGGTGTGCCTCTAGGATAAAATGCCAGCTCCCTTATTTGGCATTTATCTGTCTTACAGATAGACTCCAACCTACCTTTTTAGGCTTATTACACATTACTCACCCTTAGTTTAGATGAACTTGTCTTTTTGCTTTTCCTCACATATCAAATTCCATGTCTCTGTCTGAGCCCTAAGAATCATACCTTCCTACAAAATCTAAGTTTCATCTCCTACTGAAACTTTTCTTGATCTCCAAGACTTTAAATGTTTCCCTGAACCCCAAAATTACTTTTTATTCACATATCTTTTGAAATTAATTTGAGAATCTCTCATGAGAAAGAGGGTCCCTTCTAGCACTTTTTTCAGGGGAAGATAAATAAACAAACAAAAAACCATCAGAAAAAAAAAAAAAACACCCTTTCATGAGATCTGTACCCATTGTTTCTATCCATAGAATGTATATTTCTTGAAACAAGGGACTGTTTCTTTCTTTTATATTTTTTCCTCTGTTTTCTCAGGTGCCTGTCCTAGTTCGGGGAGCTTAATCAATGCTATTTCATGGATGTTTAATAAGTACTTGTTGGTTTTCTAAGATGGGCACCTTGTAATAAAAAGGAAAATACTCTTCACCGAAGAGGTATAAGATTTTGTGCTTCTTTGTCTTGATTCAATTCAATTTCTATAAACAAACAACTTCCTTCCATAGTATCAAATATCAAATGAGACAACATTTGTGAAGAGGTTGGGACAGTGTGTTTGGAGCTTAATAAATGCTTGTTCCCTTCCTCTGCAGAACAGAAGTTCCTTCCATTTAGTTTTGGCTAACCCACCTCATTAGAAGAAATGTCTAGCAGACACTTGGAAAAACTAATTCCATGTACTATGTTTTAGTAGGGTAATTCCATGAGGACATGAATGTTGATTTTAAAGCCTGTACTTTAAAGAAGTCACTTTGTAGATTATTTCAATAATGATCATATAACTTCAAAATCAAACTAGAAAACCAATAAACAGAAGTAGACTTATGCTTAGTATTCAGAGGCAGGAAATATTTTTCACAAATTGTATACCTTTTTTTTTCTTTTTTCTAGGTATAATTGTCCTTTGCTCCCTTCTTTCCCTCATCCTCCACTCTGTGGAAATGTTGCAATCTTCTGCTGAACAAAAATGAGTTTATTTTTAATACTTTGGAGTACATATAGCACTGTCCTGACAATGCTTCCAACATGGAAGTGTTTGTGTTATTAACATCCTCTAAAATTTACTATAGTGACTAATTTGCAAGAGGCACTGGACAGAAATCATGTAGCATGATTTACACTTCATGCAAAATCTTTACTAACTTGGGCCTCATAAATTTGATCATTTAATAATTTAGTGCTAAACCTCTTATTTTAATGAAAGGAGAGTTAACAGGATTATTATCAATGCTATTTTAGTTAGTTTTAATTATGACATTATGATAAAACATTCTATTTAATTTTTAATATTTCAACTCAAAATTAATTTTCAAAGTCTTTAATTCTAGTCAGTCTGCATAATTATAAGGTATTGCAACACCTATTACAAGTGAATGTCTCCTAAGTACACTTTTAATGATAGGAGCCTGTAAAGTGGTATCTTGGTTAACAATAGGATTGGGAGTTGGTATTTCTTTTTCTCAGTGACATCAGGTATTGTCCTCTACATGAAATTATGAATTTCTTCTCCTTCTGCCTAAACAGCCAGTGAACCATTTGTAACAAAACAAGACTAAAAAATAATTTGAACACATTTATAACATCCTCAGAGTGTTCTGTATTTATTTTACTTTGGAAAAGAAAAATGTAAGTTTAGAGTATAAATTCAGGAACAACCTCTTAGAAGGCTCTCATGCCATCTCCTGACTCCTAAAACATTATAGTGAATTTCCCAGTTTTGTACGGAGCTATATTCGGTTGCTACAATGGCAGGTGTTGGAGTCTGTGCAGCTTGCAACTTAAGACCACCATCTACTGGCTCTGCCTAAAGCTGCAAAAGCTTGTCATCTGTTTTGCAAATGAATACTGAATAGCTATGGTGGGAAAATATCACAGGGAATCCCATTCTTCAGTAATCTTCCCTCTCTCAACAGTGCCTTGATCTTCCTCTTGATTTTCCCAAAGACATAACCTTTTTTCAAAAAATTGCCAAAATTAAAATGTTATCAAAACAGTTGTCATTTTACTCTATCACTATTTACCTCTAGTCTTTCTCCAAAGAATTTTATTCTCCTGAATTAAGTTTGATTGACAGGCATGAATATCAAAATTTATGCCCAAGTAAAGAACAGATACCTCATTGAGGTCAGGATTTCATTTAATGCCTAATGGGATGACACTTGGGAAGTGAAAACTCTTTATTACTCACTTGTTTTGCATTCATTCCAGAACTGGCTTCAACTCCCTATGACTTTGGTGGAATGCCACTGACCTGAACTGGATATGGACCAGTAATCAGGTCAAGACATTCTCTGGAACCATTTGGATTCCCATAGAAGTAACTGACAGAGCTAAATGAAAATTAGGGTCATGAATAACCCCTTGAATTGCAGTGCCTGGAGGCCTTTAGGAATAATTAGTGCACATAGAACATTTACCTCTGACTGACTAAATTAAATTTACGAAAGAGTTCCCTGTCCTAGATAGACAGCTTCTCCCCCCTCTCACTCCATATCCCCCCACTGAATCCTATGCATTCAAACTCGTTGGCAGGTTGCATTGTCCAAATCATGGTCCATCCATCCTCCAAATGGGATTCAGAAGAACTGCTCCCCATAGTTCTCTAACCATTTTAATATTTCTTCTAATATTTAGTGACCATTTCTAACATATCTGTATTAACCCTTTCTAAACTGATATTTCAAAAAAATAGAATCTTTAGGTATATTTTATTGTATCCTCCCAATAGCCAGAGTAACTTTTAAAATAAACAGACTAAGTTGAATGATCATTGCTAAGGTTTTGTCCTCTGCACTTCTTTCCTCACTCTTTCTCTAGAAGACTTCATCTATTCTTAAGGCTATAACTATCTGGATATAGTACAGATATCACCTATATATAGATCCAAGCATCATTTATAGTACAGATATAGTTCACCTATAGATGATTCCTCTATATCTCTATCCCTGACTTCTCTCCTAAGCATCACACCTGATTTCCCTACTTCCTGCTAAATATTTAACCTGAATTATAAGAAGACTGCTAGGTCTGGAGTCAGGAAGATTAGCATTCATATCCCATTAGCAAAGAATTGGAAAAGGAGTGGATGTACATCAATTGGGGGATGGCTGAAAAAATTGGTGCATAAAGGTAATATAATATTATTGTTCTATTAAAAAAAAATGATGAACAAGCTGATTATAGAAAGGCCTAGAAAAATTTACATGAACTGATGCTGAGAGAAACAAGCAGAATCAGGAATACATTGTACACAAAAAGAGCAAGAATATTCAATAATCATCTATGGTAGGCTTGGTTCTTCTCAGTAGTTCAGTGATCCAAAACAATCCCAGTAGACTTTGGACAGAAAATGCATCTACATTCAGAAAAAGTACTATGGAAACTGAATATAAGTCAGCACATGCTATGTTCACTTCTTTTTTCTTTTTCTTTCCCGTGATTTTTCCCTTTGATTTTTCTCTCCCCACATGATTCATAAAGAAATATGTATTAACAATAAATAAACTTTAAAAAAAAAAAAAAAAGGATTCCAGCAGTGCTACTACTGAGATTATATCCCCAAAGAAATACTAAAGAAGGGAAAAGGACCTGTATGTGCCAAAATGTTTGTGGCAGCCCTGTTTGTAGTGGCTAGAAACTGGAAAATGAATGGATGGAAAATGAATCAGAGAATGGTTGGGTAAATTGGGGTATATGAATGTTATGGAATATTATTGTTCTGTAAGAAATGACCAGCAAGATGAATACAGAGAGGCTTGGAGAGACTTACATGAACTGATGTTGAGTGAAATGAGCAGGACCAGGAGATCATTATATACTTCAACAACAATACTGTATGAGGATATATTCTGATGGAAGTAGATATCTTTGACAAAGAGAAGATCTAGCTCAGTTTCAATTGATCAGTGATGGACAGAAGCAGCTACACCCAGAGATGGAACACTGGGAAATTAGTATAAACTGCATTTTGGTTTTTCCACCCTCTAGATCCCACCATCCAGCCTTTGTTTTCTTCCCCCCTTTTGATTTCCCTAAGGAATCTTCAAGTGCTTTCAAGTGCTCCTTCTCCCAGAAGCACAGGGGGGTCACAAGATTCAGAGTACTTTAACAACAACAACAAAAAAAGCTAAATAATGGGATGTTAGACTAACTGTAAAATGCCATACACACACCACCACCATCACCACCACTGCCAAATTATTTTTGAGGTACAATTCCATTGATAGAAGGAAGAATGATAGACGTTGATTGGGGTGAGTTTTGAAACCAGACTTGAGAAATCTAGATCCTGCCAGGAATAGAAGAAGTACTTGGATATAGAGAAAGGAAATCCATAGGAACTTATAGTAACTGTCTTGGAAATGTAAGAAAGCAGACATGGAGAAAACAGTAATCTTAAACAGAAGCATTGGCCTCAAAGAAAGTGGCCAGTACTGTGGGATGGAGGGTTACTGGGCCAGTCAGAACAAAGTAAGGCAGGAGAGAAGGCACACTACTGAATCTTCATTTCACATGACAAAGCCAAAAGTAGTAAACTCTATCTCTTTTATAATTTTGCATTACTTCATGTGAGCCCAAAGCCTTTTTTTCTCTCAGTATGGGAGTGTGAAGGCACGATAGCTAAATAATTTGATGGATAGACTACAGGGCCTGGAGTCATGAAAACTCAATTTCATTTTCCATCTTAGTAATTTTCTGAGCTATGTGACCCTGAGTATGTCATTCTAATCACTGTTTGCCTCAGTTTTCTCATCTGAAAAATGTGGCTGTTATTACTTGGCTTCCACATTATAATAGATAGGTATGGGGTATACTAGGTTTGGATTGTATCTTTCTTTTTTTTTTTTTTTTTTTTTTTTTTATAAGACATTTGTAAACTTTTTTTTTTTTAAATTTAATAGCCTTTTATTTACAGGATATATACATGGGTAACTTTACAGCGTTAACAATTGCCAAACCTCTTGTTCCAATTTTTCACCTCTTACCCCCCCACCCCCCTCCCCTAAATGGCAGGATGACCAGTAGATGTTAAATATATTAAAATATAACTTAGATACATAATAAGTATACATGACCAAAACATTATTTTGCTGTACAAAAAGAATCAGACTCTGAATTATTGTACAATTAGCTTGTGAAGGAAATCAAAAATGCAGGTGTGCATAAATATAGGGATTGGGAATTCAATGTAATGGTTTTTAGTCATCTCCCAGAGTTCTTTTTCTGGGTATAGCTGGTTCAGTTCATTACTGCTCCATTAGAAATGATTTGGTTTGATCTCGTTGCTGAGGATGGCCTGATCCATCAGAACTGGTCATCATCTAGTATTGTTGTTGAAGTATATAATGATCTCCTGGTCCTGCTCATTTCCTCAGCATCAGTTCGTGTAAGTCTCTCCAGGCCTTTCTGAAATCATCCTGTTGGTCATTTCTTACAGAACAGTAATATTCCATAATTTTCATATACCACAATTTATTCAGCCATTCTCCAACTGATGGACATCCATTCAGTTTCCAGTTTCTACCCAAAAGGGCTGCCACAAACATTCGTGCACATACAGGTCCCTTTCCCTCTTATAATCTCTTTGGGATATAATCCCAGTAAGTAACACTGCTGGATCAAAGGGTATGCACAGTTTGATAACTTTTGAGCATGTTCAAACTACTCTCCAAAATGGTTGGATTCGTTCACAACTCCACCAACAATGAATCAATGTCCCAGTTTTCCCATCCTCAACAATCATCATTATTTTTCCTGTCATCTTAGCCAATCGACAGGTGGGTAGTAGTGGTATCTTAGAGTTGTCTTAATTTGCATTTCTCTGATTAATAATGACTTGGAGCATCTTTTCCTTATGACAGAAATAGTTTCAATTTCTTCATCTGAGAATTGTCTGTTCATATCCTTTGACCATTTTTCAATTGGAGAATGAGCTTGATTTTTATAAATTAGAGTTAATTCTCTATATATTTTGGAAATGAGGCCTTTATCAGAACCTTTGACTGTAAAATATTTTCCCAGTTTATTGCTTCCCTTCTAATCTTGTCTGCATTAGTTTTGTTTGTACAAAAACTTTTCAGTTTGGTATAATCAAAATTTTCTATTTTTGATCAGTAATGATCTCTAGTTCTCTTTGGTCATAAAGACCTTCCCTTCACAGGTCTGAGATGTAAACTATCCTATGTTCCTCTAATTTATTAATGATTTCATTCTTTATGCCTGGTCATGAACCCATTTTGACCTTATCTTGGTGTCGGCGTTAAGTATGGATCAATGCCTAGTTTCTGCCATATTGGTTTCCAATTTTCCCAGCAATGTTTATCAAACAAGTAAGTTCTTATTCAAAAGCTGGGATCTTTGGGTTGTCAAAGACTAGGTTGCTATATATTTGTTGACTGTTTATCCCTTGAACCTACTCTATTCCACTGATCAACTAATCTATTCCTTAGCCAATACCAAATAGTTTTGGTAACTGCTGCTCTATAATATAATTTTAGATCTGGTACAGCTAAGCCACCATCATTTGATTTTTTCATTAATTCCCTTGAAATTCTTGACCTTTTGTTTTCCATATGAACTTTGTTGTTATTTTTTCTAGGTCATTAAAATAGTTTTGGAGTCTGATTGGTATAGCTAAATAAATAGATTAGTTTAGGTAATATTGTCATCTTTATTATATTTGCTCGCCCTATCCAAGAGCATTTAATATTTTCAATTGGTTAGATCAGACTTAATTTGTGTGAAAAGTGGTCTTAATTTTGCTCATAAAGTTTCTGATTTTCCCTTGGCAGATAGATTCCTAAATATTTTTATATTATCAGTAGTTACTTTAAATGGAATTTCTCTTTGTAACTCTGACTGTTGGATTTTTTAGTGATATATAAGAATGCTGATGACTTATGTGGGTTTATTTTATAACCACAACTTTGCTAAAGTTGTGGATTATTTCTAATAACTTTTTACCGAATCTCTGGGGTTCTCTAAGTATACCATCATGTCATCGGCAAAGTGATAATTTGCTTCCTCATTGCCTATTCTTATTCCTTTAATCTCTTTCTCAGCTCTTATTGCTATAACTAGCGTTTCTAATACAATATTAAATAGTAACGGTGATGGTGGCAGCCTTGTTTCATCAGATCTTATTGGGAATGGTTGCAGTTTGTCTCCATTACATATGATGCTTACTGATGGTTTTAAATAGATGCTGCTGAATTATTTTAGGAAAAGTCATTTATTCCTATACTCTCAAGTGTTTTTAATAGGAATGGATGTTGGATTTTATCAAATGCTTTTTCTGCATCTATTGAGATGATCATATGGTTTTGTTAATTTGGTTATTAACATGGCCAATTATATTGATAGTTTTCCTAATATTGAACCAGCCCTGCATTCCTGGTATAAATCCTACTTGATCATAGTGTATTATCTTGGAGATGATTTTCTGTAGTCTTTTTGCTAATATCTTATTTAAGATTTTAGCATCAATATTCATTAGGGAGATTGGTCTATAATTTTCTTTCTCTGTTTCAGCCTACCTGGTTTTAGGTATCAGTACCATGTCTGTGTCATAGAAGAGAATTTGGTAGGACTCCTTCATTCCCTATTTTATCAAATAATTTATATAGCATTGGGGCCAATTGTTCTTTAAATGTTTGGTAAAATTCACATTAAATCCATCTGGTCCTGGGTTTTTTCTTAGGGGAGTTGTTTATTGCCTGTTCTATTTCTTTTTCTGAAATGGGACTATTCAAACAATTTACTTCCTCCTCTGTTAGTCTGGGAAGTCTGTATTTTTGAGGTAGTCATCCATTTTCACTTAGGTTATCAAATTTATTGGCATAAAGTTGAGCAAAATAACTCATTATTTCTCTAATTTCCTCTTCCTTGGTGGAAAGTTCTCCCTTTTTCATTTTAAGACTACTAATTTCATTTCCTCCCTCCTTTTCTAATCAGATTTACCAAAGGCTTATCTATTTTATTGGCTTTTTCATAGAACAACTCTTAGTTTTATTAATTAGTTCAATAGATTTTTTACTTTCAATATTTTTTAATTTCTCCTTTTAATTTTAAAATTTCCAATTTAGTATTTGATTGGGGTTTTTAATTTGGTCTTTTAGTTTTTTTTTAGTTGCAAGCCCAATTCATTAATCTTTTCTTTCTCTGTTTTATTCAAGTAGGCCTCTAAGGATAAAATTCCCTCTTATTACCGCTTTGGCTGCATCCCACAAATTTTGGTATGATGTCTCATCATTGTCATTATCTTAGGTGAAATTATTAATTTATCTATAATTTGCTGCTTCACCCAATCATTCTTTAAGATGAGTTGTTTAGTTTCCAATTACTTTTGGTCTATTTCCCCTAATTTTTTGTTGAATGTAGTTTTATTGCATCATGATCTGAAAAGCATTTACTATTTCTGCTTTCTTGCATTTTAATTTGAGTCTTTATGTCCTAAATATGGTCAATTTTGAATAGGTTCCATGAACTGCTGAGAAAGAGTATATTCCTTCTATCTCCATTCAATTTTCTCCAAAGATCCAACATACCTAATTTTTCTAATATTCTGTTTACTTCTTTAATTTCTTTCTTATTTGTTTTGTGGTTTGATTTGTCTAATTCTGAGAGTGCAAGGGTTGAGATCTCCCTACTATTACAGTTTTGTTGTCTATTTCTTCTTGCAACTCTCTTAACTTCTCCTTTAGGAAGCTGAGTGCCATACCATTTTGGTGCATATATGTTTAATATTGATATTGCTTCGTTGTTTATGCTCCCTTTGCAGGATGTAGTTTCCTTCCTTATCTCTTTTAATTAGATCAATTTTACTTTTGCTTGATCTGAGATAAGGATGGCTACCCCTCTTTTGACTTCACCTGAAGCATAATAGATTTTGCTCCAGCTTTTACCTTTCTCTATATGTATCCCCTGCTTTAAATGTGTTTCTTGTAAACAACATATTGTAGGGTTCTGACTTTTGATCCAGTCTGCTATCTGCCTCCTCTTTATGGGAGTTCATCCCATTCACATTTACGGTTAGAATTACTAAATCTGTATTTCCTGCCATCCTAATAACCCCAGATTGTGCTTTACTTATTCTTGCCTCCCCAACCCTCCCCTTTAAACTTATGTACCCCTCTAGTATCATGATACATTCTCTTTATAATCCCTCCCTCCCCTTTAGTCTTTCCCCTTCTTTCCCTTATTACTCTTTTTCTTTTCCCTTTTCCTCTCCCCGTTTTAGTGAGGCGAGAATTTTCTCTAAAACAAATGTCAATTATTTTCCTTTGAGCCAACTCTGATGAGAGTAAGATTCACACAATGTTCCTCCCCCTCTCTAAATTCCCTCAGATATGATAGGTTTCCTTAGCCTCTTTGTGGGATGTGGTTTCCCTCTTTTTATCCTCCTTCCTTTTCCCATCATCCCTTTTCCATATCTACTTCCCTTTTTTTATGTTATATCATCTATCAAATTTTACATGTATTTTTTGTATATCCACACAAATACAATTCTCAAGAATTATTTTTACCTTTTCCATCTCTTGAGGTTCTATTCTTGGAGATCAAATTTTTGTTTAATTCTGGTTTTCTTCAGAAACAAATGGAATTCATTTGTTTCATTAAATGTCCATCTTCTTCCCTGGAAAATGCTCAGCTTAGCTGGGTAGTTTATTCTTGGCTGCATCCCAAGTTCTTGTGCCTTTCGGAATATCTATTCCAGGCCTTCTTTCCTTTAATGTAGAGGACAGCCAGATCTTGGGTGATCCTTGATTGGCACCTCGGTATTTAAATGGTTTTGGCTGCTTGTAAAATTTTTCCTTAATCTGATAGTTCTGAAATTTTGCCACAATATTCCTTGGGTTATTTTAGGGTTTCTTTCAGAAGGTGTTCGATGAATTCTTTCAATGCCTTTTTTACCTTCTGATTCTATTACATCTGGGCAGTTCTCTTTGATGATTTCTTGTAAAATAGTATCTAGGCTCTTTTTTTTTTTTATCAGTTTTCGGAAAGTCCAATAATCCTCAGATTATCTCTCCTAGATCTATTTTCAAGTCTGTCATTTTACAAGTAGATAATTCATGGTTTTTCAGTTTGTCATTTTTTTGGTTTTGCTTGACTGATTCTTGCTGTCTCAATGCATCATTAGTTTCAATTTGTTCAGTTCTAATTTTTAAAAATATTTTCTTCATTAGCTTTTTACTTCTTTCTGTATATGTCAATTGAGTTTTGAATGTATTGTTTTGGTCTGTGGAATTTTTTTCCATTTCACTAATTTTTTTTTAGTGATTATTTTCTTTTTCAATTCACCGATCCTCTTTCTTTTGAGTTCTTTGTCTTTTCAATTCACGGATCCTACTTTCTAGTGAATTCTTTATTTTCAATTCAATTCTTACTTTCCTGTATTTTTATTTTTCCAATTCACAATTTTGTTTCCTGCTTCCTGGGATTTTTAACTTTTCAATTCGTATTTCAGGAAGTTGTTGCTCTCTTGTAAGGCTTCTCTTTCCTTTCCCCATTTATCTTCTCTCTCTTTTGAGACTTTTAATGGTCTCTTCATGAGAGCATTATGTAAAGGAGGACAGTCTGATGCATTTTGCTGTTTGAGGTCTCTTCAGGTTTGCTGACCTGCTCTTTTTCTGCATAGAAGCTGTCGATCGTTCTTTTCATCTTTTTATTCATGTTTTAAAGCCTTTAGGGTAGGTCTCCTAGGCAAGGGGGTTACCAGCTTCCTCTGCAGAGCAGGGAAAGATGTAAACCAATTTCCGGCCAAGAGGTATGGGAGTGCTCTGAGTGAGGTTTTCCCTTTCCCAACGGTGGATTCCAACTGGCCGAGCTATCAACGGCTTAGTAGGGCTGAGTGGATTATCGATTGCCCTAGGCTAGAGACTAAGTGGTAAAGTGTCACTGCCCCAGGCCGGAGCCTCTTGTGGGACTGTGAGTGCTAGCTGAGCCAGACCACAGAAGCAGACAGCCACAACTCTGCCCAGCGTCTCTGCCTGATGCAAATCGGCCCTGGAAAACTCATGGCCCAGGCTCCCCACTGTGCAGGTGGAGGCTAACGGGCTGCGTCCTCCTGCTGTGCAGGTCAACCTCCCCAAGGAAAAGCCCGTACTGCGGGTTGGGGCTCTGGCGCTTTCGAGATCTGTGCTTTCACCCTCGGTTTGAGATCTCCTCTCCCTGTCTCGCCGATCTCCCCTGGGAACCAACCTTTTTGGCGGACTGCGATTTTCTTGACCGGTGAGTTGTTCTACTTCTTATCTTTACGAATTGTAGCAGTCAAGACTATTTTTGAGGCTCGATATAATATTGATAAAGAGGGTAAGAGAAGAGCTTAGAAAGTCGCGTGTGTCTTCTCCGCCATCTTGGCTCCGCCCCCGGATTGTATCTTTCAAGAGAAGAAAATATGTTAAGAGAGAAGGTCTTCAGAAAATTCCAGCCACCAATTTTGAAGCTTCTGATCCTTCAAATTGATCTCATATAAACATAAGAACATTTCAATAAATATAATTCCATTTTGATTTTAGCATATCATCAAGAATAATGATGTAAATATCATCAAAATAGAAGATACCCTTGCTAATAGGGAGGTCGATTAGGTTGTATAATATGATTATGTCCACCATACCAATGATTCATAATAATTATTTGGTTTTCTGATTTATTAATTATGAACTGGAAGTGGTAGAGGAGGATCTTCCATAATGGGTCTCAGTTCTGGCTTCATATGAATGGGGTTTAATTCTGGTATAATCCAACATTGAAAAGAGAGTTATAAAGCTTTTTCTTTTCTTTGTGGATTGTTATGCCCCACCAGGACTTCCAGAAAGAAAAATATCTTAAAGCTAAATATTAAAACAAACTAATCTCTAATAAAACAGAAAGGAACTGTTCTAAAATATGCAAAGTAGATATAAGATATAGTTCAGCTATTTATTTCCTCTATGACCAAAGGATCTTCAAGGATCTTTCCCTCCCAGATTGATGTCTTTATGATAGTAAATTGAGCAGTCTTTTGTGTCAGCTGTTTCCTAGCCATTAGTCATTGAATGGATTCAACTTCAGACAAATTGAGACCTAGAAAAGACCTTAATTAAGAAGGTCAAAGTCCCCCACTGCATCTTAAGTTATAGCCAGTCATATTGACTTACCACTAGACATTGATGACTGTAGAGAAGAAAACAAGGCTGACAACTTTGGACAGCTCTACCTCACCTAAATCCAATCTACTCACAAGTCAAGACCACACCCATTATATCATTGGTTCTTTTCAAGAACAAATGATAAGCAACAACTACAACAATGACCAAAAACATACTTAAAAAACAAAGATATGCAAACATTCATATTAACACATACTTAAAACATGAAGCAATAATCCACTATTTCTATTAGTTTGCCAATGTTGTGAAACTGTTAAACAAGTATTTTACATTCACCTTAGTGCTCTATTTTCCAAGAAATTCACAATATCTAAAATTTTGAGCCAGTTACAGTATACTTCTGATGTGGTCATCTACTCATCCACAAAGTGGCAGAATTGGAGGAAATATCTCCTGTTGAGCAGCCAAAACTGACTGAGGAACTCTCAAACTGTTAAATATATGAAATTAGAGTAAGGGTCTATCAGTCAGTCAGTCAGATGTCATTTATTAAATGTCTTTTATATATCAGGAATTGTGTTAAGCATTTGGGATACAATATTTTTTTTTAAATAAATATTTACTGCCCTCAGTGGAAGGCAACATGTAAACATTATGTACAAATAAAGTGTATACAGGAAAATTGGGGGCAATCTTAGAGTGAGGACATAAAACGTAAGACTAGAAAGTGAGGAGCAGTTAGATAGTGTAGCAAATGAAGCACTGGACCTGGAGTTAGGAGGACCTGAGTTCAAATCCAGATTCAGACACCTAATATTTACTAGCTGTGTGAGCCTTGGCAAGTCACTTAACCCCAATTACCTGCAAAATGAAAGAAAGAAAGAAAAAATAGAATAGAAACTGATTTGCAGAAGGTGAATTTTTTTCTCAGTAGTATTTTATTTTTCAAAATACATGTAAAAATAGTTTTCAATATTCAATTTTGTAAAACTTTGTACGCCAATTTTTCCTTCCCCCCTCTTACCTCCTCCCTCCCCAAGACAGCCAGCAATCTGATATAAGTTAAATATGTATTATTCTTTTAGACATATTTCCATATTTTTATGTTGTACAAGAAAAATCAGCCCAAAACAAAAAAAAAAAAAAAAGAGAGAGAGAGAGAGAAAAAAAAAAAAAACACAAAGAAAAAAGTAAGTATAAATGCTAAGCTTTGATCCACACAGTCTCCATAGTTTTCTCTTTGGATGTGATGGGCATTTTCCATCTCAAGTGTTTTAGAAATGCCTTAAATCACCACTTTGTTGAGAAGAGACAAGAGCATCAGTTGATCATCACATAATCTTATTGTTATTATGTTCAATGTTCTCTCTTTATTTGTACATAGTGTTTACATGTTGCCTTCCACTGAAGGCAGTAACTATTTATTTAAAAGAATATATTGTATCCCAAGTGCTTAACACAATTCCTGATATATAAAAGACATTTAATAAATGACATCTGACTGACTGACTGATCGACCCTTACTCTAATTTCATATATTTAAGAGTTTGAGAGTTCCTCAGTCAGTTTTGGCTGCTCAACAGGAGATATTTCCTACAATTCTACCATTTTGTGGATTCTGCTCATTTCATTTAGCATCAGTTCATGTAAGTCTGTCCAGCCTTTTCTGAAATCAGCCTGCTCATCACTTCTCAAAGAACAATAATATTCCATTACCTTCATATACCATAACTTATTCAACCATTCCCCAACTGATGATTCACATTCCAGTTCCTTACTATTGCAAAAAGAGCTGCTACAAATAATTTTGCACATTTCCCCCTTTTTATTGTCTCTTTGGGAAAAAGACCTAGTATAAACACTGCTGCATCAAAGAGTATACACAATTTGATAGCCCTTTGGGCATAGTTCCAAATTGCCCTCCGGAATGGTTGGATCAGTTCACAACTCCACCAACAATACATTAGTGTCTCAGTTTTGCTACACCCCCTCCAACATTTTTCATTATTTTTCCTTGTTATCTTAACTAATTTGAAAGTAATGAGGTGATGCCTCAAAGTCATCTTCCTTTGCTATTTCTCTACTCAGTAAGTGATTTAGAGCATTTTTTTCATATAACTACAAAAGGTTTAATTTCTTCATCTGAAAATAGTTTGTTCATATCCTTTGACCATTTATCAATTATATTCTTATAAATTTGAGTCATTTATCTATATGTTTCAAAAATTGGGTTTTTATCAGAAACACTAACTATAAAAAAATTTTCCCAACTTTTTCCTTCCCTTCTAATCCTGATTGCATTAGCTTTGTTTGTGGGGGGGAAACTATTTAATTTAACATAATCAAAATTATTTATTTTGTATTTCATAATGTTTTTTAGTTCTTCCTTGGTCATAAATTCCTCCCTTCTCCACATATCTAAAAGATAGACTATTCTTTGCTGTCCTAATTTGCTTAGAGTATCATTTTTATGTCTAAAAATCATGAAATCATTTCAATCTTGTCTTGATATAGGATAGTAGATGTTGGTCACTATCTAGTTTCTGCCATACTATTTTCCAATGTTCCAGCAACATATTCAGTCTTATCCCACAAACAAGAGTATTTGAGTTTATCAAATATAGATTACGATCGTTATTGACTATTGCATTTTGTGTGCCTAACCTATTCCACTGATCCACTACTCTATTTCTTAGCCAGTATCAAATGGTTTTAATGACTGCCACTCTATAATACAATTTTAGGTTTGGTTCTATTAGACCACAGAAGGTGAAACTTTAGCTAAGACTTGAAGGAATTCAGGAAAGTCAGGAGGTAGAAGTAAGAACAGAAAGGTTTCTAAGAATGGGGGACAACCAGAAAAAACATGTGGAATCGAAAATGAAATCTCATGTGAAAGGAGCAGTAATTAAGCCAGTGTCATCCTATCACAGAATATATGGAGAAGAGTGAGAAGTAAAAAGACTTGGAAAGCAGAAAAATTGAAGATTAAAATTTCCATTTCTCAGAACTGTCCATTTCTAAGAACACTGTAATTGGAGTCAGAAAACCTGAGTTCAAATCTGGCCTCAAATCTTTAATAATTGTGTGATCCTGAGCAAGTCACTTAATCTCTGTTTGCTTTAACCCAATGGAAAAGGCAATGGCAAATCATTGTAGTATTCTTGCCAAGAAAACCCTGTGAAGACCGAGTTAGCACCCTGGATGCCTTACAATCAGCCAGAGTTAGGATAAGCAAAAGTCCTTGGTCTTTATTCTTGGTTTTAGGGGTTGAAGTGAAGGGAATGGACACAGAAATCTCCACATCTCCTTTCTCTTCCTCTCCCACCAAAAAGTAAGTCTGGCTTGTCCTACTCCACCCTCTAATCCCTCCTACAATTCTCTGTATACACCAAGAGATGAAGCCAGCACAAAATGGTGGGAAGGGCCATTTTCCAAGCATATGCTAACAGAGTATTATTATCCAATGGGTAATTAGCCTTAAGTGCTTGGTTGTCTGACCCCAATGCATCAACTCAAAAGTTTCAGCCCTTTACAAAACCCCATGAACAGTATTATAGAGGACTGGAACTCTAGAGAAGTATACTTGAAACAAGGTGGTAACTCAGTGGATTTGATGAGATTATGGTTCTCTAGTTCACACATACACTTAGTACTTAGTATGGTGATGTAATGGTTCTCTAGTTTACACATATTCAATATGTTGTAATGATGTAATTGTACTAAAATATATAAGGACTGAGAAAGACTGGAAAAGAAACATTCTATCTTTGATCATCCTGGTGGCTCTCCTGCCTCCTCCATAAGACCAAGGACTCAGGCTGGTCCCAAGATCCTGCAGAAAGCTAGTCTGGATATTACAGAGTCACAAAGATTTGACTATTACTAAACATCTTAACTTTAAAGTTGGACTCAAAAAAATAAAACCCAAAACAGAAGTATTTTGGAACTTGAGATTTAATCTCAAGATCACCAAAATAATCTCAAGTACTTGCTGCCATTTGATCAATTTTTTAACCACCATTGTTCCAGAGGTCCAGAAAGGGGAAAGGGAAATATAATTGGAAGTACAAACTGATGGAGTCCAAAAGTAATTAGAAAAAAAAAAGAAAGAAAGAAAGAACGAACAGAAGGGAGGGAAGGAGAGAAGGAGGAAAAGAGGGAAGAAAGAAGAGAGGGGGGGAAGGAAGGAGAGAAGGAAGGAAGGGGAAAATAGTATGCTTTGCTATTCATTTAATCATAAATTCTTTGGAATTGAGTTGGATTATTGTATTGCTGAGAAAAGTTTAAGTCATTCACTATTGATCATTATACAATATTGTTATTATTATGGGCAATGCTGTCTTGTTTCTACTCACTTCACTCAGCATCAATTTTTCTAAGGCTTTCCATGTTTTTTCTAAAATCATCTTGCATGTTTGTTTGTTTTTTTAATACCATACTAGTATTACGTTACAAATACCACAACTTGTTCAAACATTCCCCAATTAATGAGCATGCCCTCCATTTCTAATTCTTTCCTGACAGAATAAGAGTTGTTATAAATATTTTGTATAATTTATTTGTATAAATATCTGTATAAAACAAATTTGCATAAAAAATTTGTATAAATAATTTCAATAAATTTCTTTGGGATAAAGACTTAATATTAATATTTCTTTATAGCTCTTTCAGAGTAGTTCTAAATTGCTCTCTAGAATGGTGGAATCAGTTCACAATTCCAGCAGTAATGTATCAGTGTTCCAATTTCCCCACATCCCCTCCAAAATTTGTCATTTTCTTTCTCTGCTCTATTAGCCAATCTGATATGTGTAAGATGGTAACTCAGTTATTTTAACTTGAATTTCTCTAATCAGCACCTATACTTTAGAAAAATGATTTTGGCATGTCTCTCACAGGAAGATGCCAGAAAACAATAGAAATGTTCAGTCAAAAACTCATTATATATAGGATCAAGATCAAGAAAAAATCCTAAAGAAACAAGAAGAAACCATATTACCAATGGGTTTCACTTCATATGAATAGTGTCACTCTTTATAATTATAACAAAACATTTCACACTAGTTTGATAGATATTCATTGAGCTAAGTATTTCTTTATAAATTGCCAATAGTATTCAAGTGAGGAATTTCAAGAACAGTAAAAACATTTGGCCATGATAGGGCAATTTTAAAATGTGGCAAATACAATCCTTCAGCAAATTAGATATTCAGTTATCAGCTGTGAAATAACCATCCCACCTCAGACATTATTTTCTATTTTCCCAAATCATTTTCCTACTGTAATCATAGCTTCTCTCTGCTTAAGCTTAGCCCAAACTTAAACTGATCCAAATACCATTATATCTTGAACTCGTCCAGTCTTACTCAGATCTCTTTTGTCTCTTCAACTATATTTACTACTAGGGAGAAAAAGGTTTCAAGAAACAGTCCAAAAAAATAAATACACACACATATAATATGCATATATATGTATATACACATACATATATGTATATATAATACATATGTGTATGTATATATATATATGTGTGTGTGTTGTATATGTATGTGAGAGGAGGAAGAGATTATTCACTGCACATAAATCTTGTAGCAAAGTTTAACAAGTTTTGAAAGCAAAGCTCCTTATTCTGGGTCTGCAACTTTTTCTCTTAAAATTGAGATTTATGTTGCAGATACTTTAAAAAAATTATCCTGAAGCTCTGCTTTATGGGCTTTTCAAGCAACTATTCCTAAAAAGGGAGGCATTAATACTATTACATGAGGATCATGATCAAATGCAAAGCATTTTAATGTGTCCTCCCCCCAAGACTCCATTTATTGTTTTCTTCCAGAAGGAAGATTATGAATTCTGTCATTTCACTCCAACCAAATCCAGAAAAAGAATAATAAAAAGGAATGTCATGACTACTTTATAAGAGGGACTAATATGTCTTAATAGTCTAGTACACGTCCCTGATATGAAGATACAAATTCAGAGAAGAGGAGCAGAAGGAAGAACAAGAGGAGAAAAGAGAAGAATGAAAAGGAAGGAGGATCAAGGAAAGACCAAGACAGAGAAAAAAAAATAGGATAAAGAGGAAAGTAAAGAAGAACTAATTGGTTTTTTTTTTTAATAGCCTTTTATTTACAGGATATATACATGGGTAACTTTACAGCATTAACAATTGCCAAACCTCTTGTTCCAATTTTTCACCTCTTACCCCCCCCCCTCCCCTAGATGGCAGGATGACCAGTAGATGTTAAATATATTAAAATATAAATTAGATACACAATAAGTATACATGACCAAAACGTTATTTTGCTGTACAAAAAGAATCAGACTCTGAAATATTGTACAATTAGCTTGTGAAGGAAATCAAAAATGCAGGTGTGCATAAATATAGGGATTGGGAATTCAATGTAATGGTTTTTAGTCATCTCCCAGAGTTCTTTTTCTGGGCATAGCTAGTTCAGTTCATTACTGCTCCATTAGAAATGATTTGGTTGATCTCGTTGCTGAGGATGGCCTGATCCATCAGAACTGGTCATCATCTAGTATTGTTGTTGAAGTATATAATGATCTCCTGGTCCTGCTCATTTCACTCAGCATCAGTTCGTGTAAGTCTCTCCAGGCCTTTCTGAAATCATCCTGTTGGTCATTTCTTACAGAACAGTAATATTCCATAATTTTCATATACCACAATTTATTCAGCCATTCTCCAACTGATGGACATCCATTCAGTTTCCAGTTTCTAGCCACTACAAAAAGGGCTGCCACAAACATTCGTGCACATACAGGTCCCTTTCCCTTCTTTATAATCTCTTTGGGATATAATCCCAGTAGTAACACTGCTGGATCAAAGGGTATGCACAGTTTGATAACTTTTTGAGCATAGTTCCAAACTACTCTCCAAAATGGTTGGATTCGTTCACAACTCCACCAACAATGCATCAATGTCCCAGTTTTCCCGCATCCCCTCCAACAATCATCATTATTTTTTCCTGTCATCTTAGCCAATCTGACAGGTGTGTAGTGGTATCTTAGAGTTGTCTTAATTTGCATTTCTCTGATTAATAATGACTTGGAGCATCTTTTCATATGACTAGAAATAGTTTCAATTTCTTCATCTGAGAATTGTCTGTTCATATCCTTTGACCATTTTTCAATTGGAGAATGGCTTGATTTTTTATAAATTAGAGTTAATTCTCTATATATTTTGGAAATGAGGCCTTTATCAGAACCTCTGACTGTAAAAATATTTTCCCAGTTTATTGCTTCCCTTCTAATCTTGTCTGCATTAGTTTTGTTTGTACAAAAACTTTTCAGTTTGGTATAATCGAAATTTTCTATTTTGTGATCAGTAATGATCTCTAGTTCTGCTTTGGTCATAAAGACCTTCCCCTTCCACAGGTCTGAGAGGTAAACTATACTATGGTCCTCTAATTTATTAATAATTTCGAAGAAGAACTAATTGTTTCAAGGATCTCTGGATCATATGGTCATGCAGTTTAATTGCAACTAATCTAAAGTAGTTATTAGGTTCCCTAAAACCTGTGCATCCTTCCTTAGTCATTTGCTTAACATGGTGCCTGACACTTAATAAATTGTTTATTGACTGACAATCTCTAACCTAGATGCAAAAATTATTCTTTCTCTCTAATTACAAAAACTAAGACTCTCCAGTATCCCCTCCAACACTTCAGACTCCCATAAAGAGCAAAGACAGAAAGCACGTGGTGGAAAGGAAAAGTTTAACTGATTTGATCCGAGATTTCACCAAAAACATAGACAAGCCAGTATGTAATAGACTGCATTATGACATATTTCTAATTTTCACAAGGGAAGGCTTGGGAGATACCTGGACAGAGAAGGGGATAAGAACATGAGGATACAGCAAGGAAAATGAGATATCTTCTAATAACCCTCACCAGAGCCAGGAAAGATATACAACCAAGGTGGCTCCCTCAACTTCAGGTGCAATGGTTATAAGGGAAAGTAGGGAATAACATTGGTCCTACAGAGAAAGATCATCTCTAAATTTAATGCATCCAATTTTTTTCAGCTTTCTGTTATATACAGAGCTTTGCCAGATTTTGAAAAGAACTTCTCTAGTCTGGTAGATAGCATAATCTCTTCTTCACTAATATACTATAAAGACATGGGTGGGGACAACAGTATTAAGAACTAGTTCGAACTGGCTCACAAGAGCTGATTATTAAATTTTCAACATAAGCGTTTACGACACAAAAATCTGTAAACACTACAAATCAATACTTGATTTATTAGTTTAATCTCTATTTAATGTGATGAAAAAATGTTAATAACAAAAATTAAAGTCCAGAGAGCCAGTTAAACTTTTTAAAAGTACATCCTTGAGTAGGGCCCTGGGTGGATAAAGTTTTTTGGGAGGAAGTATGTGGTTTTTTGGGGGGATGGGACAGAGCTTTCAAGTATGTCTAATTGTTTTCTCTTTTTCTAACTTCAAAACTATAGAGCTTTAGAGCATTAACTAGTGAGGCTTGGATAAGGTTCTAATTTCCAGAAAATAATAAATTAATAAAACATGCCCAAGAAAGAAGTAAACTTCCTCAGGAGAAACTAAGCATCACAAAAGAAAGATTTTAAGTTGTGTGAATATTTATGGCCTATCTTAATCTTTCTTGAATTTGTCTTACATTATTGACTACCTATTAGATACTACATCCTGTATATACAGTGAGCATCTCAAATTTGACATGTCCAAAACAGAACTCATCTGTCCCTACAAACTAGTCCCTTTTTTAGATTTCTCAAGTTCTGTAGAATATACTATTGCAGTAAACAAGGTAATCAATTTTGTCATCATCCTCTGTTTTTTGCCTCTACCTCAACCCTCATATCCATTTGTTTTCCAATCCTAAGACCAAAAATATCTCTCATATTCATCCCTTTTTTCTATCTTTAGATCCATTCCTCTAAGTCAGATAAAGATAACTGTAATAGTTTCCTAATTGATGTTTCTGCTTTCAGGTTTTTGTCTTTTCAATTCATTTTTGATAGTGCTACCAAAATAACCTCTCTAATATACATATGTCCATTGTCCACATATCATTGTCCACCTCAAAAATGCTAGTAGATAAAATGTAAACTCTTCATCCTTAAATTTAAGTTTTCCCACAAAGTGATATATACATATATAGCTACCCTGTCACAAACTATATTCCAGTCAAACCAGAGTTAGCTATTTTCTAATATTCATTCTTCAGCTTTTGGGCTTTTTCACAGGCTATTTCCTCTTTCCCACATGCACTCTCTTCTCAGCTCAAACCTCAGAATCATTTTCCTTCTTGATGGTTCAGGTCAGATGCCACTTTGACCCACATGATGCCTCTATAGGAATTCTCCAGGTTTAATTCACCCAAAGATGATCTTACTAAGCTTATTAAGTTTGAATTCCTAGATCAAAGA
Source organism: Sarcophilus harrisii (assembly GCF_902635505.1). Classification (NCBI taxonomy): domain Eukaryota; kingdom Metazoa; phylum Chordata; class Mammalia; order Dasyuromorphia; family Dasyuridae; genus Sarcophilus; species Sarcophilus harrisii. The sequence continues at coordinate 155,043,685 of NC_045431.1, forward strand.
AAAATATTGCAAATAAAAAGAAAGATACAAAAGATCAAGTAAAGAATTTCAGTACAAATTATGCTCACAATAAATGAAAAAGAAAAAAAAAGAAAGAAAATGGAGTGTAGTCCACCAAGAAGCAAAGGAAAACATTGTTGTTTAGTCATTTCAGTTGTATCCAACTCTGTGACCCTATTATTTATTTATTTATTGCTTTGGGTTAAGCTACACAAACTAATAAATAATTTTGACATAATTTGAATTTACATACTATATCAGTATTAATTTTTTTCCATTTTTTCCATTTTTTTCAAAACATAAAAAAGTGAACCAAGTTTTTGGTTTAAAATATGGTGTATTCATCTAGTTTTTACAAGGAAGCTATGAGAAATTTCTTGGTATAGATACTGAAGTAGTTTGTCATTTCTTTCTCTAGCATATTTTATAAATGAAGAACTGAGGCAAACAGAATTAAGTGACATGATCAGGGTCATAAAGCTCTTAACTATTTGAGGCCAGATTTGAACTCATGAAGATGAGTCTTCCTGATTCTAAGTCCAGTATTCTATCCACTATGTCACCTAGCAGCCTCAAGGCAAATGGCATACAACTTAACTTGTCTTGAAAAGCTGAGCTTTACCCTGGAGAGTGGATGTATCATTCTGAGGAATATATCCAGGAAAAAAAATTTAACACAAACTTGGTGGGCAGTAACAAAAACAAAAACTTGGCAAAGTTAAACTAGTTCAAATAGCTTTAAAGAATCAATATTTACAATTTGAAAAATGAGAAAAAAACCACTATTGAGAAAAATATCCTAGATAAAAGAGAAAGAAGAAAGAAATTAGTATTTCCTATAATTGAATTGTTATAAATGAAGTCCATTAAAACATAGAAATGGTAAATAGTGGGGGGGTGAAAAAGAGTAGAGGTTTTTTGTTTTTTTATTTTAAGGTTTTTATATCCTAACACATGGTCAATTTTTGTATAAGTTCCATGAACTGCTGAGAAAAAAAAGTAAACTCCTTTCTGTCTCCATTCAATTTTCTCCAAAGATTTATCATACCTAACTTTTCTAACATTTTGTTTACCTCCTTAATTTTTTTCTTATTTACTTGTGGTTTGATTTATCTAGTTCTGAGAGAACAAGGTTGAGATCCCCTACTAATATTGTTTTGCTGTCAGTTTCTTTTTGCATCTCTCTTAACTTCTCTAGGAATTTGGATGCTATACCACTTGGTGCATATGTGTTTAATATTGATATTGTTTCATTATCTATGGGACCCTTCAGTATGATATAGTTTCCTTCCTTATCTCTTTTAATTAGCTCTATCTTGCTTTTACTTGATCTGGGATCAGGATTGCTACCCTTGCTTTTTTTTCTTCACCTGAAGCATAATATATGCTCTAGCCCTTTACCTTCGCTCTCTATGTGTCATTATGTTTTAAATGTGTTTCTTGTAAACAACATATTGTAGGATTCTGGTTTTTAATCCAGTCTGCTATCCACTTTCTTTTTATGGCAGAGTTCATCCTATTCACACCCACAGTTAAAATAACTAATTCTGTATTTCCTGCCATCTTATTTACCCTAAGTTTTGCTTTTCTCTTTCCTTCCCTCCTTCCCTCCTCCCCAGTATTTTGTTTTTGATGACCACCTCCCTCAAACAGTCCTCCCCCAAGAGCCCATCCCCCTTTTTTACACCTTTCCCCTAATTCTTCTATTTTACTTTCTATTAGTCTTTCCCTTTCTTTTCTCGTGTTCCTTCCTACTTCCCTCTAAAGTGAGACAAGTTTCTCTGTGAAACCAAATATGTCTAATATTCTCTCTTAGATCCAAATCTGTTGAGAATAACAGTCATACAATGCTCATCCCCTTCCCTTCTTTCTCTCAATCATAAGTTTTCTTGCCTGTTCATAAGATGTAACTTCCCTTATTTTACCTCCCTTTTCCTCTTTTTTCCAGTATGATCCCATTTCCACCTCTAGTTTCTTTTTCATATTATTATAATTATCATTATCATAATAAAATCAAATTATCTTCTCTATAGTCTTGGCTTATCTTTTGCATGAGAGGTTAAGTTTGTTATCCATTATTTCAGTCAATATATATCAGAGGTGGGACTCATATTTAGGGTTTTTTTTTTTGCCTTGAGGCCAGCTTTTTAACCAGTTCCCTCACAAAAGCAAACTTAAAACACAAAGATTCATGATTCACATTACTTTAATAGAAAGGGCTGAAGTAAAATCTTCAGTTAAATATTGACATTGACCATGGCATGTTTCATGCTTCCCCATGATGGATTTATTTATACTACAATACAGTTCAAGTAGATTGTTGTTTATGTACTGTTTTTTATCATTCTCTGCCACATCATAATAGTCTTTCTTTGAATGGTTCATATGTGTCCTTTATGGTGCAATAGTATTCAACAACAATAGTTGTCTCTTCTTCTAGGAGTTCAAATCCAGCCTCAGATTCTTACTGTATGACCCTGGGCAACTCATTTAACTCTTATTTGTCTCAGTATCCTCATCTGTAAAATGAACTGCAGAAAAAAAAACATAACAAAACTACTCTTGTATCTTTGCCAAGAAAACCATAAATAGGGTCACAAAGAGGCAGACATGACTAAACAACAAATGTTCCCAACGTTTTGTTATCAGAAATAAAGGTGACTTGAACATTTTGTATATGTATCTTTTCTTGATTCTAATAACCTCTTTGGAGAATAATCCCCTTGCTGGAATTTCAGTTTCAAAGGATATGAACAACACAATAATTTTTCTTATATAACTCGAAATTGTTTTTCAGAAATCTAGTCAGAGCTCAATTGTTGGTGAATTGGTATTCATCTTCTTCCACACCCTCCATATTATAGGAACAACTTGGTACCTATTAGTTATTTCAATTCATATCTTATTAGTAATTTTAGTTATTGATGGTTTTTGATAATCTATATTCTTTTTAAAAACTTTGTTATATTTTCTTATCATTTGTCCATCAGTAAATTCGATTAGATTTGAGTGAATTTATGAAATATTTTAAAGATTAGAATTTATTGAACATATTCCATGCAAAATTTTCTCTTTAAATCCATGTTCTTTCTTCTGATTCTAGCTACTTTGATAAAACTGAAGATTAAAATTGTGTTTCATTGGAATAGAAAATACCTGAGAAAGAAGAATTCCATTAATTCAAGCTAATAATTTTTTGCATCTAACATAAATGTACTAAATAATTACTGATATATAATTATGCCCTCTTTGATAATATTTTATTTCTAAATTCTTAAATGAAATTGGCCTATTTTCCCTCAACTTTTAATTAGTTAAATGATCTCTTAGCAATCTTCTTACTATAAAATCTATGATCTAAGGAACAGTGGAGATAATAAAAGAAAAAAAGCAATCTCAATTATATGAAATTAAATTTCTGCTATGCAAATATAAGTCCTAGTTGAACTGGTTATCCCCTTCCTTTATATTTTCCCTAAAGAGAATTTGATAAAAAGGGAGCCTATCATGGGACTCTTAACTTTCACTTAGCTTGTAGCAGCAGAACACAGCTGCTTTTGAAATATCCATTTCTATTAAAATATATAGTTTTAAATGTATTCTTAATATTGATGTGTCTATGTATTAAAATCTAGATGATCATTTGAATTTGAGTTAATCTTGTTTATTTGAATGCTTGCAATTACACTGGAAACTGAGGGAAAATAATTTGGGGAAAGAAGCAGATTAAAAATATTTGAGTTTGTCCTTATACAAATATACAAATCAGTGCTGCTAAATCAAGATTTCTGGATGAGGGTTCAAGGAACTAAACACTGAGAAATATGCTAAACTGAATGGCCACGAAACAGTCTTTATCTGAATCTTACAAATGTAAGATTTGTATGAAGGAGTTCAGTACATTTCCAAGAAGCAGAGTAGGCTCTGAATATTAATTCAGAATGAATTAGATATTTTCCTTTGCTTAGTTCTTTGAAGCTGGGGTCTCAACAGTGTCAGACAATAAACATGTGAACATAAGGAGAATCTCTTTATATGAATTAAAGGAACTTTTGACAGGATTTCTGATATGTTTTCTGGATTAGAATGTCAAGTGATGGGAAAAATTAAAAACTATATTCCCTTGCTGTTTAATGGTAACAGGATAGCAGATCTAATTAGATTCTGGAAGGTAGGATACAAGTCAATGCAGAATGCTTCAATTATTGTCTTGCTTCATGTCATCTATGAAATCCACCAAGTATAAACACTTTGTATCTTCTTGTTTGAAATATGATTCTTTCCTTCTCTCTGTCTCTGTCTGTCTCTCTCTCTCTGTGTCTGTGTCTGTGTCTGTGTCTCTCTGTCTCTCTCTGTCTCTCTCTCTCTCTTTCTCTCTTTCCTTCATCCTCCCCTTTATTTTCCTTCCTTCATTATTTATATTATATATTATATTATATTTATATTATTTCTTTGTCTTAGATATGTCTTAGTAACACACTGAAATCATAATCAAACCATTCAACTATAATTTTTTTTAATGAGTCTGAATTTTTGGCAGAATTTTAGGTTTTGTTTGGCTACTTTGGGGATACTTTTTATTTTGTATGTCAGATTTTGAGTTATTACCTGTATATCTGCCTAAGACTGATTTTTTTCAGTTCAAATTTTTGGCATAATATTTTTATTTCAATTTTGTGCTCCTGAGCTCTTAAATAAATTCCCTTTCTCATGATTGACTCACTGGATCTCAGGACTATACAATGAATTTGTTTTGTTTGTAAATTTGTATTTGTTTGTAAATAACAGTGGCTATTACAGCATCGTCATGTTTTATTGATAAGTCACTGCTTATTTGCAAGTGGCTATGATTTACTGAATACTATGCATTTGCTCATACACTGGTTGTTTTGTGGGTAGTGCAGTTACTCTTTGTTATCTGTACCTTTACAATTCTTTGAATGTTAGTTCATACTAAATTACTTAACTATTTCACTAGTTTGATTTGTCAAGAGCTCCTGAATGTTTGATTTAGCATTGATTTAGTTTACCTAATATAATATCATTGATTTATTGAATTAAATTTAATGAAAATTTTAGTGGAATGGAAACCAAAACTCTAAAAAAAGTATATAAAATACATTTAATAAGTACATGTAGTACCTATATCTACTATTGCAGCTTATCTGTATTGTGTAATATATTTATGTGTGTATGTGTATACCTACATATATGTGAGTGCATCTATATATATATATATATATATATATATATATATATATACATACATATATGTGTGTGTGTATCCATAGCCATATATACATATGTGTGTACCAATATTTATACATTTATATCTATCTACCTAGCTATACTGTAATACCTTACACTTCTCACTTAGGATATATATATATATATATATTTATACTGTAATACCTCATGCTTCTCACATAGAATATATATATATGTATATATATATATATATATATATATATACATATATATGTCATTTTAATCCAATTAACTCAATCCAGCCTGTTCTCACACTAGCAGGTTTAGTTTCTCAGAGAGTGAGAACATCACCACTCTAATTTTCTCAAAATTCTAAAGATTCACTGTTTTGAGAGAAATTACTATCCCTACTCATCATTGTAGCTTTTCCATCCCCACCAATGTGTTTCAATTTATATAGCAAGCCACTCAAAATGACATTTTAGATCTTTAACATAACATTTACTAAACAATGAGACAAAAATACACATATAAGGTTCATATGTTCAGTGTTCAAACTCTTTGTCCTCTCTGCAAACAATTTTACGGTTAGTAACCCAAATCCATCTGTTTAGAATCAGATAAATTGTATTTGATATCCATTACGTTGCTGCATTTGATTTTAGCAACAAATTTTCTCAGAACTCAGAGTAATTTTTTTCTTAGAATTCTAACTAGAGCTGACTTGGTTAAAAAATTAAAAGGACAATACTTTAAAATGACACTATTTCACTCATATGTAAAGGAAAATTATACCTTTAGTCATAGAAGTAAACTTTAAATATAAAGATAATTGTGTTATTTGAAAATTAAGAACTATAGCAAATTTAGACAGATATAATTCTATGATTTATGCTACAGAATGGTTTAGATTTTGGATATAATAGAAAAATGAATGCTAAATTTGTCTCACCAAAACTATTTCCCCATCAGCCAGTATACTAGCTAGTGAAAAAGAGAAAGCCTGGTTTTAGTGGTCCTCCCAGGCTCTGAAAATAGGAGGCCAGACTTTTTTTTTTCCTGTTGATTATTACCCCATCCCAATAAGATCCTGTATAGAAGTGTTGGTGAAGATTGAAAATAGGGAATGCACTGGCATGATGGATAGTGGATTTTAAATCCATTCTCTGCATTCAATTTCTATAAGAGATGTTTGAGGAAAGTCCCTTATAATCTATGAAAGGACTAGGGCTTATAGTGAATAACAAGATCATCCATATTTAAGATAGACAAAAATATGTCTGAAATAGACCAAGGAGATTTTTTTTAAAGTCCAAAGAAAAACAAGAAAAAGTAGTTCTGTTCTGTCTAGAACTTTTTTAAAATCATAAATATATTGATGTTGAGAAAGGAAATAAGCTACCCAGGAAGCCAGAGAGTACAAGGAAAATAAGCCATAAGCCTGCCAGTAGTTGTACCAAGGATGCTCTAGGAACACCTGAAACCAGAAAGGATATATGGCTGGACATAAGAAACAGATCATCCCCAGTAGAGAAATTTCATAAAGATTTAAAATTGGCAGTGATCTGTCCATAGTTGTAGGATCAAGAGTGAGCAGGTTTCTGACTGAGACTCTGAAGGATCTGGAAATATATAGCACTAAGACCAAAGAAACTACTGAGAGACCTGAAGGCTGCATTATTGATTCCAAGTCATCAAAAGGGACTTGAAATCTGCCAGAACTCTTGTCATAAATAGATCAAAGGATGAGGAAGCCAGCAACAGGAGGTCAGGAAATCTATTTCTGGATTGAGTAGGGTTTAATCATTCAGTCCAAGAATCTGGGATAGGGTAGAACTTGATCTTAGGACAAAGTCCCAAACCAAGAACTGAAACATAAAATAAGAAGGAAACAGAAAAAAGGTGTTATACATGATGAAGAAATATTGTGGGTAAGATACATTACTAGACCTGGAGTCAGAAAGGACTGAGTTTAAGTCCAGTCTCAGATACTTAATAGTTGTATGACCCTGGCTAATCACTTCAATTCTGTTTGACATTCCTCATCTGTAAAATGGGCATAATAAGCCCATGACCCTCCTGGGGGTTTTGTAGGGATCAAGTGAGATAACATTTGTTAAGTATTTATCAAGTCTTAAAGCCTTAAAGGATCACATAGCTAATAAGTGTCTGGAGTGGAATTCAAACTCAATGGTTCCTGACTCCAAAGTCCCTCATTCTTTCCACAGAACCACCTAGCCTTCCTATGGATATATTGTTCCCATAAAGATCTATTAAAATTATTTTTATTAGCTATCTATAGATCCGTATTACTAATGCATTGTTTTCACATTGATGTGCATTTTTGTTGCTCTATTCTTATTTTCTGTTTAGCATTTAAAGTTCTTCATAATGTGCTCATTTCCCATCTTGCCAGTCTTCTTTCACTTGATTCCACGATATGAGCCAATGTCGCCACCCTATCTGCTATAGTGTGTAGATAGATAGATGGGTAGATAGATAGATTGATTGATTTAAGGAGCAAGCATACAATTTTTGAAAAAAAAGAAATGGGGAAAGAAAAAGGTTTTGTAGCAAACCCAGCCATCTTCTCTTTATTTCTTGTTCAATCACCAAGACCCTGTCTTACGATTCGGCTCTGAGAGAATCATGGCTGGTATTCTCAATCTTTATTTTCCCGGTATGTTCCTCTGGATTGCAAGGACTGACAGAATGACCTTCTGACTGCCCAACCTAATCCCTCCCACTGTATGATCTCATTTTCTATGGCTTCAGCCCTCATTGTCTCCCTTAATATAGGAAGAGTAGGCTTAGTTAGTCAAATATGACCCAAACCAGAGGATCATGGCAGCTCATTGGAGGCCAGAACTCAGGCTTGTTTTGTAGGCCAGAAACTGTGCAGAGGTTAGTCTTCATTTTCTTCCATGGATACTACTTAAGAAGAAGTGATATTTCTTAATCCCATGATACCCGCTTTATTGCAAGTAAAAAAGTCAAGCTTTAAATTTGGGGCAGTTTAAGTTTAACATTGCCAGCATATGAATTAATTTGGGCCCTATGTAAGAGGTTTATGGATAAGAGGAGTATAAAAAATTTTTTTCTTTCAGAATTTGGCCAGGATGGAGACTTCAGGAAACCTCCTCATTGACAGCTTTTTGAACCTCCTTATCAGTGATCTTTATCTATTTTTATCCCCTGGATTATTTTAAAACAGCTTTGAGAAGTATTTGTTTTGGAAGGGATTAGAATAGTTTTAGTAAATAGAATGTTGTTTCAAACCCTCTGGCTCTGCGTGGTCTATTGTACCAAGTGTAGCATAGGGAATCTTCACAAGGTAATAGAGGGGAATGAAATTTCCGCCTGAATTAGCAAACATCTCTCTTCACACTCAAATATCCTGGGCCTACCAAAACAGCACATGAACATAAATAAGAAAATCGAGTCCTTATCCAAAATCAGAATCCTTGATTCTGATTTCTAAAGATACATGCTTAGCTAACTCCAGAATTTTTTTTTAATTCTTTCTTTCCTTAATGAAATACATCAGTCAAATAATATTTTCCCAATTCCAGGGAAAACAATTTCCTTCTTTTAAAATTGGTTTAAGAATATATTCCCCCAAGTAAAATCCTAAGAAGTTGTTAATTTTTTTGTATCATAAATTCCTTTGGCACATTGATGAAGCTTTATGGACCACATCTCAGAATAAGATTTTAAAATGAATAAAATAAAATGCATAATCTGCAAAAGGTATATAAGACTACAAAAGAAATAAATTGTATTGAAATCCAATCTGTCTATAGATGGAAAGATTGTGATACCATGCAATCTAGCAGTGGGTATAATAATTCTACTAATTTCAAAGTAGTGATATGCATCATTAACATTTTAAGATATTTGAAATGTGCTATGAAAATACTTGTGATTTCTATTGGTGATTAAGTCAGACATACTGTCTATTATGCCATGATTTGTTTCCTACATATATAATTGAAAAAAATGTGATCCAGAGAAAGAAATGATAAATAGAAGTATGTATAGAATAATTTTACATATATTACATATGTGTATACATACATACTTATTTCTGTCTAATGGTAGTCTAATGGTAGTCATCTCTAGGGTGGGAAGAAAAGAAAAAATTAATATGATAACTTTATTATATACTTAAAAGGAATAGCAAGTTGTACAAAATTGTTTACATATTATACTTTGTCATAGAAATGCTTGATCTATTCATCTTTTTTATTATGCTTTGTTAAAGAAATGTTTATTTTATTCTATAAGTTAAAATAAAATTAATATTTAAAAGAATGGTAAATTTCAGCTTTATAATTTTTATAATGTAATATATAATTGTATATATAAATTTGTAATTATTCCTATCCAAGTACATGGATCCCTAAATCTATTTCAGATCCCTTGGGAATTTATAGTGAAAAAGCTTTTCTTTATAGTGATTATTCAGAAAAAGGATTTTTAACTTGACTTCCCCAGTAACTCAGAAAATGTTTGTATACCCTGTTTTTCAAGTTGGTTGTGCTACAATTTTTATTATGTAGCTTCTAAGTAGAAAGAGATTTTTTTAAAAAGCATTCTGAAAGAATACTAGTGAAGTAAGAGCAATTAGTAGGCATAATTCCTTTCCACACTGAGCAATTAATTTTAATTCAAATTGTCCAGTATTAAGATTTGCTGATGGGTCTGGGTGTTTGCTAGGAACCAGTAGGTAGACTTACCCAGAACAATTATATTCATCTGAAGTTGAGAAATTAAATGTGACTGGTCACACTGGTCACTCTTTAAGCTGGAATGTCTCTGCAGCTGCTACAAATACTTTTGTTCCCCTGATCTACCCACCTGCCTTCTGTCACACTGATATCAGTAAGTTTTTCCTCTGGTTTTGTAAATCATAGGTACAGCTTCTTTCCCCTGTATTTCACCTCTTGTTCTTCACAGCTCAGTACTAATCATCAGCCCATAATGTAGTGTAGAATTGCCAACCCCATCCCGATGATGTAGTTATTTCCAATTGGCACTTGGGAGCAGTGAGAATAGGAAGCATTACTCATGGCCAAGAGTACAGATGTTTCTAATTGCTTTCCATTACCAAGAATAACAGCTGTTTACATCTATCAGCAAATAATTCACAAGAGCTCCAGACTATTAAGATAACACACCCCACCTGGTCACCATCACAAGTTGTCAAGGCCAAGGTAGTAGCTGCCAGAATCCCCTTCTGCATCTCTGTTCATCAAATGACAGTATGTGTCACCTTCAGATATCCTTATGCTACCCCACACGCTCTGGCTTCTTGGTGGCCTGACACATCAAATGGACATATGGATTCTTCATGGCTTTGCAGTAAATGTTTTATGATTATCTTGAAGCCAAGGGCAGCTGACACACAGGAGCAAGGGACTTGCGAATTGCCTGGTGAAAGAAATTCTGCACTTGCCCCCAAAATGAGCAAAAAAAGTGCTCTGCTAAGAGGGGCTTTGCAGCTGTACATTTAACTTCCTTTAATGCACCAACAAATCATATTCAGTGAGATGTTATATGACACAGTAATATACCAGGGACTAGGTCACGTGCTGTCATACAAGACACAACAAAATGGACAGACAGTTGACAGTTCATTGAACTACATTACACACAAATGAATATAAATGTTACAGTGCCTCATAGACAGCAGAGCTCAAAAAGACCAATTAGGCTCCTCTTGCCAATGTAACATGGCTCCCTGCTGCCTATTTTCCAATGCCTTTTTTTCCAGTCCAATTTAAAGTGACTCTAGGAGTGGGGTTTCTGCTTTCTTTGGGGAGATGATTCTTGTCAGATACAATTGACACAGTGAAGCTTTCTTTTCTGACCTTATGCTTAAATTTTCCTTTACAAACAGACACCCAAGAAATATTAAGCTATGGATTTCAAGCCAAATTGTGAAAAATAGATTACGTTTTAGTTCAGATATAAGTACATAGTTTTGGAATGTTATTAAAAGTTTTTTTTTTCTTGTTCCTCTTTTCATTATCCCATGCCTCTGCAAGAGTTCCTTTCTTGTCAACAATCTATATCCCCTATGCATATACATAAAGGAAAGATGATCTTTTAACTTATAATAACTAATAGATTAATACTAAGAGTTATTATACTTTTAAGGACCCACAACATACAAGTTTTAATTCCACTGGAATGGGATGGAAGGAAACAAGCATTTACTAGACATCTACTATGTGTTAAAGTCTTTATAAATATTATCTCAGGTGATTTTCACAAGAAATTTATGAATTTGGTGCTATTGTCTTCATTTTCCAGTGAAGGAAACTAAAGCAAACAGAGATGACTTCCTAAATATCACCCAGCTAATGTCTGAACGTAGGTGTTCCTAACTCCAGGTTTAGTATACACACATATATATACATGTATAAAACATATATGTGTGTATATGTATATGCATATATGATGAGGAGGGAAAGAAAGAGAAACAGAGAGCTAGAAATAGATAAATAGATAGCTAGACAGACAAAGAGGAATAGAGTATATGAAGGGTTAGTGGAAGATGTCACTAGAAAGCCAGTTTGGAAACATTTTGCAGAGAATGAAGAATTTTGGGAGTCAAGATGGCTGAATAAATCCCATTTCTCCTATATTCAGCTCATTTTTTTACATCACTAACAAAATCCAACAGCAAGAGATACAAAGAGAAATTCCATTTAAAATAACTGTAAATATTATAAAATATTTGGGAATCTATCTCTCAAGGGAAAGTCAGGAACTATATGAGCCAAACTACAAAATACTTTCCCCTTAAATAAAGTCAGATCTAAACAATTGGAAAAATATCAAGTGCTCTGGGATAGGTCAAGTGAATATAATAAAGATGGCAAAATTACCTAAACTAATCTACTTATTTAGTGCTATACTAATCAAACTCCCAAGAAACAGAGAAACTTCCATTAAATTACTCGATATTGAGTCTGGTGGTTTTTTTGTATGTGTTTCCTTAGGCTACACTGAAGCATGTGGTGTTTTCACAGCTGGAGATTGCTTGTTTGCCTGGGGCTACAATGAAGCACATGGCAGCCTGGTACTAATGGCTATCTCTTTTCTTAGGCATCCACAGTGTTTATGTCTACCTATTTGACTAGGTAGACCATTGGTTTGCTGAAGTGGGGTTTGATGTTGTCTAGTTTCTCTGATAAAGGCCCCATCTCTCAAATATAGAAATGAGTTAAATTTAGGAAAAATAAGAGCCATATCCCATTTTACAAATGGCCAAACAATATGAAATTTGTTTTCAAATGAAGGAATCAAAGCTATTTATAGTCATATAAAAATAGTTTAAATAATTATTGATTAGAGAAATGCAAATTAAAACACTACTGAGGTACTAGCTCACACTAACTAGATTAGCTAATGGGATAAATGGAGAATGATAAATGTTAGAGGGGATATGAGAAAATTGAGAAACTGATGGATTGTTGCTGTAATGCATTGTGAAGTGATTCACAATTTGGAACAATGCACAAATATTTATAGCAAATCTTTTCTACTAGCAAAGAATTGGACATTGAGGGGATACCCATCAATTGGGGAATGGTTGAACAATTTATGGTATGTTGTTTTATGATTGCCCATGTATAAGCTGTATAAAATTGTTTGCTTTATCAATGAGGGGAGTGGGGAGGAAGAGAATTTGACACTGAATTGTAAAAATGAACATTGTTTTTACATGTTTTATGTGTTGTTTATATGCTTTTGGGGGAAAACAAAATGAAACAATTTATTAAATAAATTAATCATAAGACATCATATCAAAACTTAGAGAGTTCAGCAAAAGAATTGATCAAAAGAAAATTTTTATCTTTAAATGCTTATATCAATAAAATAAAGACTAGGTCAATGAATTGGGAATTTAAAAAAAAAAAAAAAACTAGAAAAAGACCAAATTTAAAAATCCAATTAAAAACAAATTGATAATTTTGAAAATTAAAAGTGAGATGAATAAAAGTGAATGTAAGAAAATCATTGAATTAATAAATAAAAATAAGGATTGGCTTTTAAAAAATTAATAAAATAGATTAACCAGATATTAATTGGTGAGGGTTTTTAGAGAATCACTAATAAAATATCAAAAAATGAAAAGTTTGAATATACAATTAATGAAGATGAAATGTAAATAATTGTAAGGAGTCATTTTACCCAATTATATGCCAATAAATGACACAATTTAAGTGACATAGAAATATACTGACAAAACATAAACTGTTCAGATTAAGCAATGAAGAAATAGAATATTTAAATAAATTTATCTTAGGAAAAGAAATTGTACAGGTCATAAATGAGCTTCAAAAACCAACATTAAAATAAAATGGATTTGTAAGTTAATTCTACCAAACACTTAAAGATCATCTGATTGCAATATTAAATAAATTATTTAGAAAAAATAGGCAAAGGAACTATGTGGACAGAATTGAAAAACATTGTTATACAAATAAAGTCAGATTTAAATAATAAGAGAAATAGTAATTGAGAGTAGGCTGACCAATATAATAAATATGATACTTTTACCTAAATTAATCTACTTAATCAGTGCAATCCCAACTAAATTACCCTCAAAAAATTATTTTGCTGAATTAGAAAAAAGTAATAACAAAATCCTTTTGGAAGAACAAATAGAAATATTGAGTAAATTAATGAAAAAAACATTTAAAGAAAGAAGGTGTAGCAGTGACAAACTTTAAAATATATCAAAAACAACTCATCCAAATTATCTGGATACTAAGAAATAAACAAAATTGTGGATCAATGGAATAAAGTACCTATATAATATACAGTAATAAATTATTTTAGTAACCTTGTATTTAATAAATGTAAATATTTAAGCTTTCAGGATAATAATTCACTCTTTGGTAAAAAAAAAAATTGTTGGGAAAACTGGAAAATAGTCAGGCAGAATCAAGTATAAATCAATATTTTATACCATTTACCAAGATAAGGTCAAAATGGATATGTGATTTAGATTTAAAAAACCATATCATAAGTAAATTAGAATGGCATGGAATATGTTATCTATCAGATTAATGGATAGGAGAGAATTCATTTAAAAAATAAGAGATATAGAGCATTGTGAGATTTAAAATGAATAATGTTGAAGCCATTAAATTTTAAAAAAGCTTTGTGCAAATAAAACCAAATTAGTTAACAATAGGAAAAATACACAAAAACTTGGGGGAGAGTAAAGAGTTTTATAGAGAGTTTTTGGATAAAAGCTTTATACCTCAAATATACAAAGAACTTTGTCAACATTATAAGATTTGTCATTTTCCAATTAATAAATAGTTCAAGGATGTGAACAGGTAGTTTTTGAATACAGATCCATAATCATATTTTTTTAAAAACTGTTCTAAAACATCATTGATTAGAAAAATGCAAATTAAAACAGTTTCAAAATATCATTTCACATCTACAAGATAGGCTAAAATGATAGAATGGGGAAATAACAAATGGGACATTAATATACTACTGATGAAATTGTGTACAGATTCAACCATTTTGGAGAGCAATCTGGAATTATAACCAAGATCTATGAAACTGTATATATCTTTGGCCCAGCAATTCCACTATAAGGTCTGTTGCCTGAGGTAATTGAAGGAAAAGGAAAATAAAAACTCTTTTTTTTGGTGACAAAGAACTGGAAATGAGAGGATGCTCATTATTTGCCAAATGACTAAACAAGCTGTGCTATATGATTGTGATGGAATATTCCTGCAATGTAAAAAGTTATGAGCAAATTGATTTTAGGAAAATATGTTAAGAATTGCATGAAATTATAAAGGATAAAATGAGCAGAACCAAGAGAATATTCTATACAGTTACAAAAATATTATTCAAAAAGTGAATGACTAAGCTATTCTCAATTATATGAACATTCAAAGCAACTATAAAAGACTTGTAAAGGATATACAATACAACACTCAAACAAAAAATTATATACAGAATTATGTATTGTATAGTTTTATGTGGGTGGGTATATCTGTGTGTGTGTGTCTGTGTATAAAACATTGGCCTTTTCAAAAGAGTCTATAAAACTCCTTTTATGACACACATATGGTGCTGATATCTAAACCAGGTAGGGTCAAAACAGAGTAAAAAATTTATACTCAATTTTCCTAATGAATATTGATGCAAAAATCTTAGATAAATTATTATCAAAGAGATTACAGAAAGTCATCCCCAGGATAAAACACCATGACCAAGTAGAATTTATATCAGGAATGGAGGGTTCATTCAATATTAGAAAAATTATTAGCATAATCAACTATATCAATAAACAAACTAACAAAAATCATATAATTATCTCAATAGATGCAGAAAAAATATTTGATAAAATCCAACACCCATTCCTTTTAAAAACATTAGCAAGTATAGGAATAAATGGACTCTTCCTTCAAATGATCAGTAGCATCTATTTAAAACCATCAGCAAGCCTCCTATGTAATGGAGACAAACTAGAAGAATTTTCATTAAGATCAAGGATGAAACAACGTTGCCCATTATCACCATTACTATTCAATATCGTATTAAAAATGTTAGCTTTGGCAATAAGAAAAGAAAAAAAGATTAAAGGAATTAGAGTAAATAATGAGGAAACCAAATTATCACTCTTTGCAAATGATATGATAATATACTTAGAGAACCCTAGAGTTTAAACTGAAAAATTACTAGAAACAATCTAGTTTCTAGTTGCAAAGTTGCAGATTATAAAATAAATCCACATAAATTATCAGCTTTTTAATGTATCACCAACAAAGTCCAGCAGTAAGAGAAACAAAGAAAAATTCCATTTAAAATAACTGTGGATAATATAAAATATTTGGGAGTCTATATGCCAAGACAAAGTCAGGAACTATATGAGTACAACTACAAACCACTTTCCGCACAAAGTCAGTTCTAATCAATTGAAAAAAATATCAAGTGCTCATGAGTATCTCGAGCAAATATAATAAAAATGACAATACTACCTCAATTAATCATCATATTTAGTGCCCTACCAATAAAACTACCAAGAAATTATTTTACAGATTTAGAAAAAAAAGAATAAAAAAGTTCATCTGAAAGAACAAAAGGTCAAAAATTTCAAGAGAATTAATGAAAAAAAAATGCAAATAAAGGTGGCCTAGCTGTGCCAGACTTAAAACTATATTGTAAAGCAGAAGTCATCAAAACCATTTGATGCTAGCTAAGAAATAGAAAGTGGAATAGGTTAGGTTCACAGGACAATATTGTCAATGACTATAGCAATCTAGTGATTGACAAACCCAAAGACCCCAGCTTTTGGGAGAAGAATTCACTATTTGACAAAAACTTCTGGGAAAATTGAAAACTAGTATGGCAGAATCTAGTATGGGCACTGACCCATACTTAACACTGTATACCAAGAGAAGGTCAAAATGGGTTCATGTTTTAGACATAGAGTATTTTTTAAAGAAATTAGAAGAACATAGGAGAGTTTATCTCTTGGACATGTAGGAAAGGAAGGAATTTGTGACCAAAGAAGAACTGGAAATCATTATTGAATACAAAATAGATAATTTTGATTATATTAAATTAAAAAGACAAAACTAATGCAGGCAAGATTAGAAAGGAAGCAAAAAACTGGGAAAATATTTTTACATTCAAGGGTTCTGATAAAGGCCTCATTTGAAAATATATAGAGAATTGACTCAAATTCACCAGAATTCAGGCCATTCTCCAACTGATAAATGGTCAAAGGATATGAATAGACAATTTTCAGATGAGGAAATTGAAACCATTTCTGGTCATCTGAAAAGGTACTTTAAATCACTATTGATCAGATAAATGGAAATTAAAACAACTCTGAGATACCACTATATACTTCTCAGAGTGGCTAAGATGACAGGAAACGATAGTGGCAAATATTAGAAGGAATGTAGGAGAACTGGGACACTAATACATTGTTGGTGGAGTTGTGAATGGATCCAACTATTCTGGAAAACAATTTGGAACATGATGTTATCAGATTGTGCATATCTTTTGATCCAGCAGTGTTTCTACTGGGCTTATATCCCAAAGAGATCTTAAAGGAGGGAAAGGGACCCACATGTGCAAAAAATTTTGACAGCCCTTTTTGTAGTGGCAAGAAACTGAAAACTAAGTGGACACTCATCATTTGGAGAATCCACTGCACCACCTAGATGCCCCCAAAATAAATTATTTAAAAAAAATATTGGCACAGTGGATAGAACACCAGCCCTGAAGTCGGAAGGATCTGAGCTTAAATCTGGTCTCAGACATTTAACACTTTCTAATTGTGTGATGCTGGGCAAGTCACTTAACCTCAATTGCCTCAGTAATACTACTACTAATAATAATAATAATAATAGTAAATAAAATTTGAAAAGACATCAAAGTTGGAGGTTATGACTCCACCAAAGTAACCAATAAAAGAGAGCAAAGTTTTAAATAGTATATTTTTAAAAGCCTTTTCATGCTTCTCCCTATTTATTTTTGGAAGAGGTAGTTTTTTCAATTTTTTTAATTTTGAAATTGAGAGTAGGTACAAAATTCATAGTGTAGTAATGAGGGTAGGGTTAAAATGTCTTATTTGATCCCCAAAAAATAGCAAGGAGTACTATTAAATTAGCATGGGGGGGGTGGAGGATGGATAACCTAGAAAACACAAAATAAAATGAAAGTAAAAAACATTTTTATCTGTACAACTAGGGCACTAAAAAGGCCACTAAAAGGGCACTGCAGTCAAAAGGCTAATTGGGCTGAGCAGACCCTCAAAATTATTTCTGTGTAACATGAAGACAGTTTACATAAGGGCTTTTGTTCAGTTGGTGTTAGAGAATTTTGAGAAGTCACCTTTGTGCCAATGCATTATACAATCATATCTCTTAGACACAGAAACCAGATGGAGAAAATAGGAGATTGGGAGGTGGGGGCCAAGGTTGGAGCCGAGCCAATCTTCTCTAAGCAGAAGGAAAAGGAGGGTGTGTTGGCAAATATTTTGTAGAATAAAAATTCTGATTTTACAAAGCTGTTTCAGTGAACTAGGAAATTTAAAACTTAAAGACTGTATGTTATAGATTCAATTTTACAGTATATATCTCCAATGAAAGAGAAAATATTACTTTTAGTGATACATGTGGAATCAGAATTGTTTATTCAGCTTTTGTAATATTAGTGACTCCCTTTTGTAAAATCCAACTTCAAATTGAGAGTTTTTCAATGATATTAGGAATATGTATTCTTTGTACACTTTATGATGAATTTTCTAAAGGAAGACAACTTTTTTTAATTCACTGATATACTTTTAAGTAAGCATTTTGTACTTTAAACGAAGAAAAATAAAACTTCATTGAAATGACGAGGTGAAAGACAGAATCACAGAATTAGACAGTTAAAAGCATCTCAGTAGCCATACATTTCATTCAGCCCAAATACAAAAAGAATCCCATTATAATGTGCCTACAGGGCAGTAATCAAGGCTCTATATGAAGACTTCCAAAGAGGAGGAAATCAGCACCTTTTGAAGCAACTTATATTTTTAGACAGTTCTACTTCTAGGTTTGAAAAGTCACTGTATTCTCATATATACTTCTGCATTTATTGATAATTATTCAATATAGTTCAAAGAATAAAGGAATACAAATAAGAAACAAATGAATAATTAAAAAGAAATCCAAAAAGAAATGACAATAAACATATACATCCAACCCAAAAAACAAGCTACAGTTCTTGAGAGAGGGGCCCTAACAAGAAAGTCAGCATGAGCTTAAGTAAACAAAATGTTTTACTGAAATCTTAGGTGTTTTACTAGAGATGTTCCAGAAGACCTGAAATTGTAGCATGTTGGACAAAAAAAAACTCTTTGGGGCCAGAAGCTGGCAGAATTCTGACTGAGATTATTCTGAGGACCCAAAAATTTGCAAAGACCTGACCAGAGATTTCCAATAGGATATTGAGTCTTAAATACTCCACATTGTTGCTGTTTAGTCATTTCAGTCATATCCAAGTCTTTGTGACTCCATCTGAGGTTTTATTGGCTAAAATATTGGAGTGATTTGTCATTTTTTTTTCTTTTGCTCATGTTAAAAGAAACTGAAGCAAAGAGGGTTAAGTGACTTGCACAGGGTGACAGATCTAGTATCAGAAAGCAGATTTGAACTTGGGTCTTCCTGACACTCTATTGAGTAAGCCAACTAGTTGCCACCAAGATGCTCCAGGAATAACCTGAAGATTTTTAGAGATATGACCACAGGCATGTTTGGGGAAGTAAAAAAAAAGTAGAGGATATTAAGGGAGAAAATAGGATGACTTTTGCATCCAAGATAATGGAAAGAGATGATCTTGAGATGAAAAGTGGCAAAACAATTGAGGTTATAGACATGAAATTACAGAAGACACCATACTCCATGAGAAAATATTATTAGTTAAGAGATGTTGTAAGGAAATAAAACAAAGAAAATAATCACTTAACTAAACATCTCCTACATGGAGAGCTGTTGGGATGGGAGGTGGAGCAAAAGTGGTTGGCCACAAAAATTACTTGGGGAAAAATGAAACAAAAGATTAAAAAAGTGAAACCAACATTTTGGAGGGGGAAATTGAAGGAAAATAAATAGCTTAAAACATAAAGTAGAAAGTGCCAATGTAACAAATTCCCTTTAAAAGAGAGAGCCATCATCTTTAAAGAAATTATCAGAGAAAACTGCCCTGATATTCTAGAACCAGAGAGTAAAATAGAGACTAAAAGAATCACTAGTCACTTCTTTTTTTCCTGAGGTAATTAGGGTTAAATGAGTTGCCCAGGATCACACAGCTGGGAAGTGTTAAGTGTCTGAGGTCAGATTTGAACTCAGGTACTCCTGACTTCGGGGCTGGTCTTCTATCCACTGTACCACTTAGTTACCCCCTCATTAGTCACCTCTTAAAAGATATTTCAAAATGAAAACTTCCAGGAATATTATAGCTAAATTCTAGAGCTACCAGTTTAAGGAGAAAATATTGCCAGTGTCATATACAGGAAAAAAAAAATCAAGTATCATGGAGCTACAATCAGAATAACACAAGCTTTAGGAGTTTCTATATTAAACAATTGTGGGATTGGAATATGATATTCCAGAGGGCAAAGGAGTTAAGATCACAACCAAAAATCATCTACCTGGAAAAACTGAGTATAATACTTGAGGAGAAGAAATTGGATATTCAATGAAATAGAGGACTTTTAAGTATTCCTAATGAAAATACCAGAACTGAATAGAAAATTTGACCTCAAAATACAAGACTCTAAAGAATAATAAAAAGGTAAATGATAAAGATAAATCCTAAGAGACTTAATATGGTTAAGCTGTTTACATTCCTACATGGGTAGATGATACTTGTAACTCATAGGAACTTTGTCATTATTAAGGACAGTTGGGAGGAATAAAGAAATATGATTAATATGCAAATACATTTTGTATGATTATACATGTATATCCGATATCAAACTGCTTACCTTTTCAATGGGGGAGGAGGGAGAGAATTTAGAATTTAGTTTTAAAAATGAATGTTATTCTTTTTGTTTTTTCACATATTTGCAGAGAAAGAAAATATTGAATTTTAAAAAATAAATAAAATTTAACAAAGAAAAAAATAAAAAAGTAAATAAATTCTGAAAGGGGACAAAGAGACAGAAATAGACACAGAAAGATTGGAAGAAACAAAATTAAATTATTTTAATTTGAAAAGAAAATAGAAAATGCATTCATCATTTTTCAAAAATTGAGATGAAAAAACAAGCAAAGTTCATATATAAATCACACTATCCTTTGAAAATAAAGACTAAATAAAAACTCTAAAAGTAATATTTCAAGAAATTATTAAAGACAACTCCCCAAAATTAGAGAGCAAATTGAAAATTAATAAAATCCAATACTTATCTCCTAAGGAAAAAAAAAACTGAAAATGTTTAAGACTGTCTTAGCCAAAATCAAGAATTTCTACATCAAAGAAAAATTCAACAAATAGCCAGAAAGAAATAGATCAAATAACAAAGAAACAAAAGAGATTAACCCAAGACTACCCTTGTAATTGTTATAAAAGAGAGAAAATATTGAAATACAATATTTGAAAAGTCAAGAGACAGAGATTTAAGCCAAGAATAACTTATTCTGCAAACCTTAATATAATTTTACAGGAGGAAGATGAATTGGACAGTTAAAAGAAGAAAAGACTTTTAAATATTCTTGATGAAAAGATCTGAGCTAAATAAAAACTTAGAAATAAAAGTACAAGAAATAAGGAAAATCTAAAAGTAAATACATGTGACCATTTGAAAGGAATTAAATTATGAAATTCTGACATTCAAACAGGGGAGAAGAACCTGATGTTGTTTTATTGTTTTGATAGGAAAGAAAAAAATAGGAAAGGAATACAAAGGAAAAAAAAAATAAAGAAGATAGGAGAGCCAGGTGTCACAGATTCTAGGAACTGGAATCAGCAAGCTGTATTTAAAGTCTGCCTCAAATAGTTATTAGCTAAGCAAACTGAGGTAAGTCATTTAACGTATCTTAGCCTCATTTTTTTTAATCTGTTAGACTGGGGAAAATAATAATAGCACCTATTTCAGAGGACTGCTGCAAAGATAAAATAAGATAAGACATGAAAAACTTTGTAAATAAAAACTTTAAGGTGCTATATAAATGCAGACTATTAAATATTATTACTTTTCTCATAATTGGGTGCATGAGAATATTTAAACTCAGAAGATGAGAATATGTAACTAATATGAATATGTAATAATTTTCTCAATTAGACATTGGAATGCTTAAGAGAGACCAGAGAGGAGCCAAGGAAGGAAGGAGAAAAAGAGGGAGGAAGGGAGAAAGAGGGAGAAAGAGAACAAGAGAAGAGTCTGGTTTAGAAATAAACTCAATTGAGCAATTTGGAACTATACTCAAAAAGTTATCAAACTGTGCATACCTTTTGATCCAGCAATGTTTCTACTGGGCTTATATCCCAAAGAGATCTTAAAGGAGGGAAATCAACCCAATGTACAAAAATGTTTGTGGCAGCCCTTTGTATAGTAGCAAGAAACTGGAAACTGAGTGGATACCCATCAATTGGAGAATGGCTGAATAAGTTATAGTACAGAGGTCCTCAAACTTTTTAAATAGGAAGCCAGTTCATTGTGCCTCAGACTGTTGGAGGACTGGACTATAGTAAAAACAAAAACTACAAACAAATTTTTATGCACACTGCATATATCTTATTTTGAAGTGAAGAAACAAAACAAGAACAAATACAATATTTAAAATGAAGTAAAGTTAAATCAACAAACTTACCAATATTTCAATGGGAACTATGGGCCTGCTTTTGGCTAATGAGATGGTCAATGTCTGGTTCCAATTTGTCACTGCTAGTCATAACAAGTGATGCAAGTGTGCATTCATTAGTCTTGATCTGGTTGGAGATTTCAAATGTTTCATTCTAGAAAAAGTCTGTTCACAGACATAAGTGCTGCCGAAGATAGTTGCCATTTTGAGTGAATGGTTCCTGAAATGAGGATATGTCTCAGAGGGGAGAGATGCATAGAAATTATGACCGCTGATTGACTTGAATGCGTCTTTCAGAGAGTCACAATTCTGCAGTTCATCCAGTTCCATTTGGCAAATTGTATCCACATTTTCAATGTCAATAGAAAATGGGTTACAGAAAAGCTGTATGTCCTGTTCATGGAGATGAAGCTTTTTAAATCTAAACTGGAACTCCTTTTGCAATTTTTCCAATGAATCTACACATTTTGTTTGGGAATGCAATGAGCGGTTTTTCTGCTAACAGATTTTGAGCTGTGGGGAGATGGCAGAAGGTTTCCTCTTTCACTTGTTTGATGAGGAGGCCTAATTTTACTTCAAATGCTTTGACATGTGATTGCATATCACAGATGAGCTTCCCCTTTCCTTGAAGTTGCATATTGAAATTGTTGAGTAGCTCTGTTAACATCTGTCAGAAAGGCAAGGTGCCATTTCCATTCTGCATCATTGAGCTCTGGTACTTCTTTGTTTTTTGAAAGCAGAAAAGTTGTAATCTGTGGAAGTAAGTCATAGAAATGTTTCAAAACTCTCCCTCGACTCAGCCAATGAATTTCTGTGTGATATAGAACATCTTTATACTCAACATTTAGCTCAGACAGAAATTCCTGAAATTGTCTGTGATTTAGTGCATTAGCTCTAATGAAGTTAACACAAGATACCACCATTTTCATAACAGAGTCCCACTTCAGTGATTTACTACACAGCACTTGTTGTTGGATGAGGCAGTGTATGGCTATTGGATGAGAATGGTTATATTTGTTCATCTCTTGGTTAATGCGAGCAATTACTCCTTTCTTAGACCCCACCAGGGGAGAAAGATATACAATTAACTATCATTATCGTGACTCTGCATAGAATGATGTCACCCATAAAATGGAGGAAGACAGGATAATGGATTAGCAGAGTCCAGTGACATATAATTTACAAAAAACACAGTTAAAACATAAAAATTCATATGGGATAAAAATGAGGGGTTGAAATAGATTTATTACAGTTCAGATGAATTCAAAAAATGAGTAACAATCATTTCTGCCAAGTGAGTGGTTAAAAAAAATACATCATAAAGAGAGAAAAAATTGATTATATATAAAATAAAAAATACCAAATATATATTTCTTGAGTTACACAGCATGTAAGAACTTAAAGGAAAGTATAATCAAACTACAAGGAGAAACATACTGTAAAATTATAATAAGTGGAGAATTCAATGTACCTCATAGATCCAAATAAATTTGACAACTTCAAAAGCAAGAAGAAAGCTAATGATCTGAATAAAAATTTTTTAAATTATCTATAATAGCCCTCTGATTATTACCAAATAGGAACAGAAAATTATACATGTATATATATACATATATGTGTGTGTGTGTGTGTGTGTGTGTATTTCTCAACTATACATATCAACTTAATAAAAATTGAGTATGTGTTACCATGGGATAAAAATTCCTAAACAAATACATAAACACAGAAATAATAAATCCTTCCACAAAACAATGAAAATTACAATAAATAATATGAAATAATAATTCAAAGTTAAATGCTGTCTAAAATATTTCATACTGTAAAAAACAAGTGTCAAGATCCAAATGGCATTGCTCAAAAGATCAAGAAGCAACCAACAGAGATAGACAGATAGATAAATGGTAGATAGTTACATAATATGTAACATATAGATATGTAATATATACCATTTATGCTTTTAGAAATTAATGAGTCAAAGAACAAATTATATAAAAATGTATAAATGCATGAAAGAAGATGGCAACAGTAAAACTACATATATTTGGGGGATTACAAAATAATTTATATAATTAGATACTTTTTTGTAACATGCTCTCATAGCAGTTACTATCACCAGTCTTTCCTAATTCCTAGGCCCTCAGAGTATGTCTGGCCACTGACCTTTTCAGTGTCAACTAATTCTATCAACTAGCCTCCTCTGAGGCCTTCAGAGGCCTCTGGTCATGATTCTTGAATCATAGTTTAATAACTGATAGCACGCTCAAGAACAGCCAGCCACATGCAAACTTAAAGCCTTTATTATACCTACTTACATAATGCCCTGACATGTTTACTCCCTAGTGAACACCTTGACCGAAGACCCACATGTTCATTATCAACCTCCTTACCTCTCTTGGCTATCCATCCACTTGGACCGGCTGCCCCAGGATAAAGAGAATGACTTGCTGCCTGCAGTAGGCTTATAGAGGGTCTGTGAGGTCACACACACACAGCCAATCAGAGAGAGAGCTTGCTCTGTTAAGAAACTATCTCGATATGAACAGGATCCCACCCAAGGGGCAGTCCTATACCCACAGAGATTACTTCTGGGCCACTCAAATCTCCTGTTGCACTGTGGCCGCCCATTTAAAGGACCCTTACACTTTTGTCAACAAAAAAAGAACGAATAGATTAATGAAGAGATAAAACAACTGAAAGCAATAAAAAAAAGAAAAAGAAAATTGGCAACTGCTTTTTAAAATGGACAAATTATTAATGAATTAATTCTCTTTATACCTTTCATATGACATTTATCAGAGAAGTTTGCTGCAAAAGTTTCCTTATTTTTACCCTTGAACTATTTGTGTTCAAATTTTAGGCATTTTATGAAGTTTTACATTTTTATTTATTCCAAAGTTTACATTTTTGTAAAAATTTGTAAAAATTACATTTAATTTAATGTGATTATTTTCACTTTGTCTAATGAAGAATACCTCCTCCAATCACACTTTTGAAAAATTCCCAGATTATTTTTAATACCTAGTTCATACAAGATTTAGAGCTTTTTGTGATGTGTGACTTGTGATGTTGGACCAAATCTCATTTCTGGCAATCTATTTCCAAATTTTCATTATAGTTTCAAGTGAGTAATATTTACTTGGTATGATTGGGTTAATTTCTTCAATATAAATTCATCTATTTTTTAACTAGCACAAAAGAGTTTATGATTACTATTCTGTATTTTGAGTTTAAGTATTCTAGACCCTTTCTTGCCACTTTTCCCCCACTTCCCACCATTACTTTTCTTCTTAATGTTTTGTTGTGTTGGCTGAATTTTGTTTTTTAGGGTTTGGGGGGTTTTTTTGTTCTATAAATTAGTCTTTTCAAAGTTTGATAGGAAAATGAATACACACACACACACACACACACACACTGCCAAAGTGCTACTACTTGCTAAAGCTCCTTGTCCAGTAAACAGTCTTAGGCTACATCCGAGTTGAATACACTAAGTCTGACTTCTCTTTTCTTGGCACTCAATCGTAGGCCTATCTGGACCAAGCAGCTGGGCTTTTAAATTCAAGATTGGTCATCAACTCTGCTGTGAATTCTGAAAAAGATACAAATATAAGCTGGTTCCTGTTTCAATTCCGTATGCAGAGAACCAGGCCATGTTCCTATGGTATAAGTCATCACTCCTTACCTGGAAATACAAATTCTAGTAAGTCTTTCACATAACTACAATCCTAATCTCTCCTAAATCCAAATTCTAATACTACTCCCTGAAATGAAAAAAAAAAAAGTTTCATTGTTTGTTTTTCAGAATTTCCAAACACTGTATAGTATGCTTTCAAGGTTTTTGTCAGAATTGTGGGAAGGGGACTGGATTATATTATAGTTAATGCAAACTCTTTAATCTTGATTCTCCAAATAAGAAATTAAAGACATGTAAATTAATATAATATAACAAATAATATGATGTGGACAATAACAATCTTTGTGGGGTGTGGCCTGATATACCATTTTAGAAAATAATATGAACTTTTTACCATTCATAATTTCACTTTTGGTACAATTAACCACTCAGCCCAAGGATTCAAATAATCCATCCAATAAAAATAAAATCAAATACCACATTTCTACTCAAAAAAGTAGTTTCCAGGGAAGTTAAAAACTTTAGGAAAAGTTATTGCTTTCTTTATAAGATGAGGGAGACATGAAAAATGGCTTTTGATCTGTGATCTTAAATTTTGAATCTGGTAATCTAGTAAAAGGACAACCATATTCTCCCCCACCCTATTCCCATTTCATCTTTCATTTGCTTTAAGATGGCACTAACAACAATATTTCTAAGCTACAAACTATCTCAATAGTTAGACATATTTAAAAGTGGAATGACTTGTCTAAGAGTGGGAGTAGAGGTGAGAATGGCAGTGCATTCCCTCTCACAAGAAATCTTTTTTTTATACTTTTTTTCCTTTCTTATCTTAGTTATGTTATTTTTGTTTTTTTGTTTTTTTTTTTTAATTATAGTAACTTTTTATTGACAGAATCCATGCCTGGGTAATTTTTTTTTACAACATTATCCTTTGCACTCACTTCTGTTCCGATTTTTCCCTCCCATCCTCCACCCCCTCCCCTAGATGCAAGCAGTCCTATATATGTTGAATATGTCCTAGTATATCCTAGATACAATGTATGTGTGCAGATCCAAACAGTTTTCTCAAAAGAAATCTTTAAACAAAGAATGTTTAACGAAACAGGAAGTTTCTATGATTCTGAGATTTTGAAACTTTTCATGTCCATGGTTACATAGCTAGTAAAACTGTGATGGATCTCTCCCATATCAAGTCCATTACTTTCTCTGTTAATTTTAAATATTAGTCTACAAATTGCTCCCTTCCTTCCTCTGTCCCTCCCTTCCTTCTTTCCTCCCTCCCTTTCTTTCTCTTCTTTCCTTCTCTCCTTTCTTCTTTCCTTTCTTATTTCTTTCTTTATTCCTTTCTTCCTTATTTCCTTCTTTACTTCCTTCCTTTCATTCCTCCATTTCTTTGCTTTCTCTTTTATTTCATTTCTCATTCCTCCCTTCTTTCCTCCATTCTTTCTTTTTCTTTTTCTCTTTCTTATTTTCTCTCTCCTCTTTTATTTTTCTTCTCTTTCTTTTTCTTCCTTTTCTATTTTGTACTTTTTTTCTTTCATGGAACCCAAGAAAAGACTTTACATAAGCCATTCTACTTAAAAATGTGAAACTGAACTAGCCAAATAACTCTCACTTCAAACATTTCTCTATTTCACCATGCAACGGTATCATGGTAAGATAGGTATATTTATACTAAAGTTATAAGCAAGACAGCTAATTAGCAATTGGGCTGCACATGAATTGAGCTAATAAAGCACTGGTGAACATACTTTTTTTTTCCAGGCTGGCATGATAAGGCATGCAAGTTGGCATGCAGTGTTTTGCTAACATATGGTAACCAGAAGCTGCTGTTTCTTCTTAAGAAACAGCAACAGAAACGTCAACTCTCACAGTATTGAAGAAACACCCCCTCCCAAAAAAATCCCCCTTTCTTCTCTGAGGGTGTTAGTGCTAGCATGTGTGCCACTTATCAGCCATTATGGCACTGAAGAAAGTTGTAGGTGGACTCTCAGGCCAGCTCCCATAGGAATCTAAAATATCTATTCTACAGAAAGAGTAAAACACTTGACTAAGAGTGCTTGCTCCCCAACGTGACCTGAACTGAATATGTAGAATGAATGTGGCTTGATGGAGTTAGTAGGATTTTATTTTTAATCACAGAAGTGAAAAGATAGCAAGAGAGAAATTAGTCTAATTTCTTGATCCTAAGAAAGAGCTTGTTAGAATAAGACCATGAAATTAAAATTTTAAAATTCAAAGCTACCTCAAAGACATTTAGACAAACCCTTACATTTGATAGATAAAATAATGAATGTTCAGAGAAGTTATAAACAAGATCACACATCCTGTTAATGGATGAATCAAGACTAAAATTCTGGTTCAAATTCCTTGGGTTGAAAATGGAGTTTGAACTCTACTGAAGATCATTCATTCAATCAATCACCACCTATATACCCCAAGGGGTGAACTGAATGGGGATGGTGGTGACTGGCCTCCTTCATTGACACTATAGGTTTTGAGACAGCAAAGGCTTTCTCTAAGGGGAGATGGTGAGGCAAGTAGGGCTGATCTGAGTGCCCTTAGTAAACAATGATGAAACCTCATCTGTCTATTGTTGAAAGATCTCATAGCTAACCTTTCCTCAATATGAATAATCCTAATATTCTGAAAGTAACATAATGATTAATTTAAACATCTACCATTGAAATTAATTTCTCTCATTTTGTTCTTAGGCAACATGAAACATAAAGAGTATGCAATTCTTATTGACCTATTTGAATCCCACTACTATTTTTCTTTTCTTCTCCCTCTCCCTCTCCTTCTCTCTCTCCCTCCCTTTCTCTTCCTCCCTTCCTCATTCTCCCTTTCCCTCTCACTTTCCATCTTCCTCTCCCTCCTTCCTCCTTCCCTACTTCTCTCTCTCCTTCCCTTCCTTCTCTCTCTCTCTCTCTCTCTCTCTCTCTCTCTCTTTCTCTCTCTCTCTCTCTCCAAAGACTGGGACATTTTGCTCACTCCCTTTTCACCTTTCTCTAGCCATTCTTACACGGTTCAGATCTTGTTCATTTCTGGGGAACCCTAACAATTGAGGAGATAGATTTGACTTCTTTTATCACTTTATTTGGCTTATTGTCTTTTCTTCTTCCCTCCCTCCTCTCCCAGGAAAAAATATGCCCAGACCTAGCTTTTGTCTAGGATCTTCCCAAAAGAAAGAGGATTGCTATGTTAACTACTGTTAAAACTCTTTTAAAAGATTATTAAAACATTGATTTAAACATGAATTGGTTTGCAGGACTGTTTTTTATTCATTTTTTATCTTATTCTGGCTCTTCACTGTCTATCCAAAATCAAAGATAGTTCATTGCTAAATCCAGTTGCCTCATCTTAGTAGTCATTTTCATTGACCTTTCTGCAGTATTCAAGATTGAAAACTATTACTTCCTGAATATTCTACAAATCCTTGGATTTTGGGACAGGTTTTTTTTTTCTGGTCCTCCTATCTCCTCCTCCTATCTCCTGTCTAACTGCTTTATTGGTTCATACTCTTTCGCTTGATAACTCTTCCCTGATGAGTGCATCATTTTAGTTATTGCAATGCCAAGCCAAATAATAGTTATATTTTAACATCAAGATTGGAAAAAATTACATTGGTTTTTCTATACCTTTTCCTATTCTGGAAATTAGTTAGCAGGGTCATTCTTTACCTTCATGTGGCCATATAGGCAATGATAATACAGAAACATACCTATTATATTATATGCTACATCTACAAAATTTAACCTGCTTTGACCTTGATGTTTTTTCTTCCTTCTCAAAGAGGACCAAAACTATCAGGGAGGTGATGCCATGACAAGCAAGTGAATTGGATTTAAGTGAGGTAGGGCTGGACCAGGTTACCTGCCTCACTTGCCCCTCCAGAGACATCTGGGGCCAATGGCAAGATATAGATTAAGATGACTGGAGATGGGTCTGGATGCAGTGAGAGACCTTGGTTTTTTTAAGCTAAGGTTTTCAACAAGTCTAAGTTTGACTGATGTCCCACCTTTCAGTGATTAAGGCAAGGTACATTTGAGTTTCTTCTTTGATATGGTATAAAAAGGATCTAGCTAGATAAATGAATATATCTGGGAGGAGAAGACCCTTGGGGTTTCTGGTAAAGCAGAAATGACTGGAGAGACTTACATGAATTGATGCTAAGTGAGCCTAAATGAGCAACACCAGGAGAACATTATACATAGCAACTGTAAGATTATACAATGATCATTTCTAATGGAAATGACTCTCATCACCAATGAAATCATTCAGGCTGATTCTAATAGACTGTGATGAAGAGAGCCATCTGCATCCAGAAAGATGACTATCAGGACTGAATGTGGATCATAACAGTATTTTCACTCTTTTTGTTATTGTTTGCTTGCATTTTGTTTTCTTGCTCATTTTTTTTCCTCTTTGATCTGATTCTTGTGCAGCATATTTGTGGAAATACGTATAGATGAATTGTACATGTTTAACATATATTGGATCACTTGCCATCTAGGAAAGGTAGTGAAAGGAATGGAGGGGAAAAATAGAACATAAGGTTTTGTAAGGGTGAATGTTGAAAATTATCCATGTATATAATTTGAAAATAAAAAGTTTAAATTTAAAAATAAAAAACAGAAATGACTGCTATTTACATTCCATTTGAGTCAATCAGGATCCAAACAATGATTACATGGGGCTTGATCTAGTATCTATTGGTGGCCAATTAGAATAAGATTAGTTTGGGTTTAAGACCTGGTTCTAAATAAAGGATTTTGGCCAAGATATCTTGAGAAGTTTCAGAGGTATAAAAGAGAAAAGAGAAAAAAAAATGCTTTTAAGAGCATTTGTACTTAAAGGTATGATATCCTATATGGACAGAGGGAAGGAAGGAGCAAAGAAGGGAGGAAAGGAAGGATGGAATACCAAATACCAAAGTAGCAAGAATTGGTGGAGCCTCAATCAAATTGATACTATTGAAGACCTTAGCTTAAAAAGGGCAACATCTCCATTTCATCCTGGGCCATCTCCAGTTGTCCTGATTTATATCTTGTCTTTGGATCCAGATGGCTCTGGAAGGGATAGTGAAGCAGGTAGCCTTGCATAGCTCTCCCTCACTTAAATCCAATTCATTGAATGTCATGGCAGGCTCTGTTTCTTCATTTGTAAAATGAAAGTTAGGAATTAAATATGTAATGGGCTGAAGCTTGAGTTGATGCACTGAGGTCCCAAGCATGTGAGGCTAAATAGTAATTGGACCATACTCTATTAATATATATGCTTGGAGAAAGAATGGCCCCTGCCCACTATTTGTGCAAGTCCTGATGTGTTGTATAGGAAATGACAATTTTAGTGGGTGGAGGCAGAGAGGAGAGAGGAGCAGAAGAGGAACCTGGCTTGCTTCTGGTCTGGCTGGCTTCTTGACTCAGCTACACACATTGCTATTGTGATCCCCCCTTAATCTCCAATCTTTCTTCACCTCTACTGAGTATAAAGATTGAGATTTTCGCTTAACCTAAATTCCTCACTCTGGTTGATTTCAAAATATGTGGTCATCACATAAATATACATTGAAATCCTTTCAGATTCTACAGCTAAGATGCAATGATCACAGGTACTATACCTCCATGAGGAAACTGAGGCTAAGTGACGTGCCCTATATGAAATAGTAAGTAGCTGGAAAACAATCTAAATTCAGGAATTCTTGACTCTATATCTAATATTCTGTTTGTCTTATACTCTAGATACCTCTATGTTAATCTCCAATTGTGATAACAGCTTTCTTCTGATTGCCTTCCTTGTTTTCTCCATCACTTCTGGTGTTGATCATGTATGTTATACAAGGTTAAAAGCACAGTGCTCTAATTCCTAATTACATATTGTGACTAGTTACTTTACCTAATCTCTTTGTGTTGGTCTCAAAATCTCCTAAAAATCAATTCTATTCAACTTTTTCCATGTCCTGTTCCTTCTATTCTTCATAGATGCTCTTCGATATCCTGCTTGAGTCTTTAATCATATTATCGTTTCCTTTCTCTATTTACAAAACTCTCAAGACATCAAGCATCCATAATTTCATCTCAGGGCATATACTTTCTGCTAACACCCAATTTAATTCCTTTAGCACTCTAGAATAAACAATCTTTGAGATAGTCTTTGTTTGAAACATTAGTTACCTGTGACAAACTAAATGATGATCCTCTCTAAACTGAATTTTAAGAATCCTAACATCTCCCACTTTCTTTTGATTTTGAACCTAGGTGGTCATGATCTCCCTGAGTTCTCAAGGAGGTGAGAACCCCAAAAAAGAAGGTAATCATGCCTTCTCTGCCTGCTCAAAAAAGGAGTGAAAATACCATAAAAAGGAGGTGATCATGCCCTCCCTGACATCTCAGGAAGGGAGATGAAAACACCAAAGGAAATGGGAAATCAAATCACATTAGTGGTTTCTCTTAAAACAGGTATACATAAATCCATCAATATAGGAGGTATTACACATAATTACATAAATTACATAAGCACATAGCAATATAACATAGGCTAATAGTGATGTAACAAATAACATGAATCAACATGAGGAATTATACATGTCCATAAGTCCTAGAAATAGTCCAAAAAGGAATCTATTGTCCAATAGTTCATGTGCCAGGAATGCAATAATTCCTGAAAGTTTTGAAGTCTTGCAGTGGTGTCATAAACAATTTTTCATCTCGAAGAATCCAATTATTCCTGCTGGTTTTCAAGTCCTGCAACAATATTTTCCCAGTTTATTGCTTCCCTTCTAATCTTGTCTGCATTAGTTTTGTTTGTACAAAAACTTTTCAGTTTGGTATAATCGAAATTTTCTATTTTGTGATCAGTAATGATCTCTAGTTCTGCTTTGGTCATAAAGACCTTCCCCTTCCACAGGTCTGAGAGGTAAACTATCCTGTGTTCCTCTAATTTATTAATAATTTCATTCTTTATGCCTAGGTCATGAACCCATTTTGACCTTATCTTGGTGTACGGCGTTAAGTATGGATCAATGCCTAGTTTCTGCCATATTAGTTTCCAATTTTCCCAGCAATTTTTATCAAACAGTAAGTTCTTATCCCAAAAGCTGGGATCTTTGGGTTTGTCAAAGACTAGGTTGCTATATTTGTTGACTGTTTTATCCCTTGAACCTAATCTATTCCACTGATCAACTAATCTATTCCTTAGCCAATACCAAAATAGTCAAAGGTTCTGATAAAGGCCTCATTTCCAAAATATATAGAGAATTAACTCTAATTTATAAAATATGAAGCCATTGTCCAATTGAAAAATGGTCAAAGGATATGAACAGACAATTCTCAGATGAAGAAATTGAAACTATTTCTAGTCATATGAAAAGATGCTCCAAGTCATTATTAATCAGAGAAATGCAAATTAAGACAACTCTAAGATACCACTACACACCTGTCAGATTGGCTAAGATGACAGGAAAAAATAATGATGATTGTTGGAGGGGATGCGGGAAAACTGGGACATTGATGCATTGTTGGTGGAGTTGTGAACGAATCCAACCATTTTGGAGAGTAGTTTGGAACTATGCTCAAAAAGTTATCAAACTGTGCATACCCTTTGATCCAGCAGTGTTACTACTGGGATTATATCCCAAAGAGATTATAAAGAAGGGAAAGGGACCTGTATGTGCACGAATGTTTGTGGCAGCCCTTTTTGTAGTGGCTAAAAACTGGAAACTGAATGGATGTCCATCAGTTGGAGAATGGCTGAATAAATTGTGGTATATGAATATTATGGAATATTACTGTTCTGTAAGAAATGACCAACAGGATGATTTCAGAAAGGCCTGGAGAGACTTACACAAACTGATGCTGAGTGAAATGAGCAGGACCAGGAGATCATTATATACTTCAACAACAATACTATATGATGACCAGTTCTGATGGACCAGGCCATCCTCAGCAACGAGATCAACCAAATCATTTCCACTGGAGCAGTAATGAACTGAACCAGCTATGCCCAGAAAAAGAACTCTGGGAGATGACTAAAAACCATTCCTTTGAATTCCCAATCCCTGTATTTATGCCCACCTGCATTTTTGATTTCCTTCACAAGCTAATTGTACAATATTTCAGTCTGATTCTTTTTGTACAGCAAAATAACGTTTTGGTCATGTATACTTATTGTGTATCTAATTTATATTTTAATATATTTAACATCTACTGGTCATCCTGCCATCTAGGAGAGGGGGTGGGGGGGTAAGAGGTGAAAAATTGAAACAAGAGGTTTGGCAATTGTTAATGCTGTAAAGTTACCCATGCATATATCCTGTAAATAAAAGGCTATTTAAAAAAAAAAAGTCCTGCAACAGTCTTATCTTGTGTTGGGGAATCCAATGATTCCTGCAGATTTTGTTCTTAGGTCTTCTTTGTTTCCAGATTTTTCTCTTTTTCTGTCTCTCTCTGATGGACAAGGCAAACACGACTTGTTGGTATCCATCTGATTCCTTCTCCATCTGTAGAAATGCAAGCAAAATCTCTTCCCCAAGCAGTTAACCTATCTGTTCCCTTCCATTCACCACTTTCTTAATCTCTTCTCATCACCTGGCAATTGCATTAGAGCTGCTCATTATATTGGAGCTACTCTCACTGGACACTGCTCTTCTATTGGGTTAAAAAAAAAAAAAGCCTGTATTCTCCCCAGTTGTAATCCCTTTCTTCCATCTGATTGTTTTTTGGCTGATTGATCATATAATCCCTTTCCGCCATCTGATTGCTTTTTGGCTGATTGAGCACATCAGAGTTCTGAACTTCTAAATACTCTCTGGGTATAAACTCAGCTGCCATCATGCCCCACTGTCTTTTGTATGATATCTTGGAGCTGGGCCTTGCCTCTCATTTCCATGGGTCAATATACATTCTGAAGCCCAGTGGAAGCCTTAGTTGCATTTTGGACATGGGGTTTTGGGTTTTATTCTCTCAACCTGTCCTGTCACACTATCTCTTTGCCTACACTGCGCTCTAAGATGTCCTATTTTTCCACACTGAAAACATCGACAATTTTCTCTAGAAGTCCTTTGCCAAGAGGGACCCTGTTTTCCCATGTTCATTATAGTCTTGGTATAATAAGCATTTGTGCCCACTGTGGCATAGCGTCTTATGATCTCCTCTAAAGGAGCATCTTTGTTTAGTCTCCATATAATTCTTCTTTCAAACCTCATTAGCATTTTCCTTAGACAGTTGTCTGGTCATTATTTCTGTAGCTGCATTTTCTTCAATAGTTCTTGTGACAGCTATTTGAAAACGTCCCACAAAATCCACAAAGGGATCATTGGAATCTTGCTCTATTTTTGTGAAGGATTTACCTTCATCTTTCCCTGGGAGGGAACCCCAAGCTTTTATAGCAGCAGCAGAAATCTCTTCATAAGCTTTTGTAAAGTAATTAATCTGTTCTGAATTCTCTCCATACTGACCTTCACCCAGCTAGTTGGTCAAAAGTGATTTGTACATTAACTTCTGTTCACCTATTGTGTCTGGCTTGAAGCCTACATAATTCATGATACTCTGAAAGCCACAACAAGGTTTGTCCAGGTTCTAAACATGTCCTCACTATGAATTTCCAGTCCACTAGGGGTAGGATTTCATAAGCCAAACTATCTATTAACATCTTAACTTAAGACAATGTAGCCCCATAAAGAGTGCAACCTTTTTTTCAAATCCTTAATTTTTTTCCAAATTAAAAGGAGTGTATCTTCCCTTTTTTTGACCTGAAGAATCAAGCTCTTCAATCATAGGGTATGCATTTATTTTTAAATCAGATATATCCTGTCCTTCATTTTTTGCCTTAACCAATGTTTTTTGTAATCTTTTCATAGGCTGCTTCATAGGTGGCTGTGTCACTGCCTTTCCCCTCCTCCTTCTCCCTCCACCCATGAAGGATTAATTGAGGGAGGTAGGTCAGGGGATGTGGAATGACCTAATTTCTCCTGCAGTGAAGTATCACACTCAAAGTTGTACTTAACTCCATTCTTATCTGAGTCTTCATCTTTTTCACCTAGTTTAATTTGCTCCTCCCCTCCTGCTCTTTCATCTTTTTCTTTATTCTATAACTTATATAATTTCCTAAAGCCAGTTGTATTAAATTGTATGTATTAAGTATATCTTTGGAAACTGAGTCAGGTCCATTATCACTGTAGAATTGAAATAGTTGCTCTCCTACTAATTTTCACTCCTCTAGATCCAATTCCTTTTCCATAAAGAACCAAGGAGATATGTACTGTACTGTTTCTAAAAGTTCAATGATCTGCTCCCAAATTATAATCAAACCTTGGCTTTTCATAAGCCTTCCAATACTCTCTACACATTTTCCTTGAATTGGAAAAGAAGGCTATTTTCTAAACATCTGTCCCATTTTAACTGAAATACTAGTTTTAGCCCTTTAGCAAAGTTTCCTTGTCTGTTTTTGTACTCATCCTAATTTCTGGGTTGAGGAGACTTTTCCACTGAAATCAAGATCAGAGGCTTTTTCCACTGAAATCAGGATCATGTCTGTTCCACGTTCGGGTGCCTAAATGTAATATTCTTCTCTAAAATATAATGTTCTCTGAGATCAGATTTCTTGGGGGGCTTCTGGGAGCAGCCTTAGTTTCAGTTCAGTGTAATAATCACCTCAAATGCAGCCAGGTGTTAAAGTCCAGATCCTTTATTGTTTCCTTCAAAATAGCCTGGTTAGCTTTCTTAGAGGCCTTTCTCTATCCTTGGTTCTGAGAGCTCTTGCTGCTAGTCCTTTGCCTCTAGCTCCCTCTGAATGTCTCTAGTCAGCACAGGGGTGAAAAATGGAATGAATCTGTCTCCTCCTCTGAGAGTGGGCTTGTCCTTTTGTGGGCTTCTACTTTAGTGGGCTCCTCCTTATATATGCTCTCTTAAAGGTGTGAATCTTGTGGAACTCTAATAAGTACTAAGTATACTAGTGAACTAGAGAACTGTTAAGAACCATGCTAATTTAGATAATTATAATCTCTATCAATTCCAGAGACTTAGCATCTTGTAAGAATCCTAATAGTCAGGTCCCTAAATTATAGTCATGTTCTTCTTAAGTGGACCCATTGAACTCAAAGTTCATCTCTTGATCCTGATTTGACAGAAAACCATAGACACAATCAATAATTTCATCCAAGAGAATGACATTAATAAGACAACATACCAAAATTTGTGGGATGCAGCCAAAGGAGTAATAAAGGGAAATTTTATATTTCTAAATGTTACTTGTATAAAATAGAGAAGGAAAAAAATAAAAAAAATTGGGCTTGCAACTGAAAAAGCTAGAAAAATAACAAATTAAAAATCACCAAATACCAAACTTGAAATCCTAAAAATAAAAGGAGAGATTAATAAAATTAAAAATAAAAAACTATTGAATTAATAAATATAGCTAAGAGTTTTATGAAAAAACCAACAAAATACATAAACCTTTAGTTAATTTGATTAGAAAAGGGAAAGTGAAAAATCAAATTGTTAGTCTCAAAAATGAAAAGGGAGAACTTTCCACCAATGAAGAGAAAATTAGAGTAATAATTAGGACTTGTTTTCCCCAACTTTAGGTGAATAAAATTGATAACCTAAGGGAAAAGGAGGAAAAACTGCAAAAATATAGATTCCCCAGATTTACAGAAGAGGAAATAAATTACTTAAATAGTCCAGTTTTAGAAAAAGAAATAGAGCAAGCTAATCAACTCCCTAAAAAAAACATTCCCAGAACCAGATGGATTTACAAGTAAATTCTACCAAACATTTAAAGAACAATTAACTCCAATACTATATAAGCAATTTGAAAAAACAGGGAATAATGGACTCCTACCAAATTCCTTTTATGACACAGGCATGGTACTGATACCTAAACCATGTAGGATGAAAATAGAGAAAGAAAATTATAGACCAATTTGCCTAAGGAATAATGATGCAAAAATCTTAAATAAAATATTAGCAAAGAGATTACAGAAAGTCATCACCAGGAAAATACACACTGACCAAGTAGAATTTATACCAGGAATGCAGAGCTGGTTCAATATTAGGAAAACTATTAGTATAATTGACTTTATCAATAACCAAATTAACAAAAAAAAATGAGTATCTCAATAGATGCAGAAAAGGCATTTGATAAAATCCAGTATCCATTCTTATTAAAAACACTAAAGAATATTAGAATAAATTGATTTTTCCTTAAAATAGACAGTAGCATCCATTTAAATCATGAGCAAGCATCATATGTAACGGGGATAAACTGGAACCATTCCCAATAAGATCAGGGGTGAAACAGTGTTGCCCACTATCACCATTACTATTCAGTATTGTATTAGGAATGCTAGCTTTGGCAATAAGAGAAGAAAAAGAGATTAAAGGAATTAGAGTAGTTATGAGGAAACAAAATCATCACTTTTTGCAGATGATATCATGGTATTCTTAAAGAACCCTAGAGAATCAATTTAAAAAACTATTAGAAATAATCCACAACTTGAGCAAAGTTGCAGGATACAAAATAAATCCATATAAATCATCAGCATTTTTTTACATCACTAACAAAATCCAACAGCAAGATATACAAAGAGAAATTCCATTTAAAATAACTGTTGATAGTATAAAATATTTGGGAATCTATCTGTTAAGGGAAAGTCAAGAACTATAAGAGCAAAACTACAAAATACTTTCCACATAAATAAAGTCAGATCTAAACAACTGGAAAAATATCAAGTGCTCTTGAATAGGTCAAGTGAATATAATAAAGATGACAAGACTACCTAAACTATTCTACTTAGTTAGTGCTATACCAATCAAACTCCCAAGAAACTATTTTACTGACCTAGAAAAAAAATACAACAAAATTCATCTGGAAGAGCAAAAAATCAAGAATTTCAAGAGAATTAATGAAAAAAAGAAAAAGAAGTTGGCCTAGCTGTACCAGATCTAAAACTAATATGTTATAAAGCAGTTGTCATCAAAACCATGTGGTACTGGCTAAGAAATAAAGAAGCTGATCAGTGGAATAGGTTAGGTTCACAGGACAAAATAGTCAATGACTATAGCAATCTAGTGTTTGACAAACCCAAAGACACCAGTTTTGGAATAAGAATTCACTATTCAACTGAATCTGCTGGGAAAATTAGAAACTAGTTTCGCAGAAATTAGGCACTGACCAACACCTAATACCATATACCAAGATAAGGTCAAAATGGGTTCATGATCTAGACATAAAAAATGATATTATAAACAAATTAGAAAAACATAGGATACCTTGCCTCTTGGATCTGTTAAAGAGGAAGGAATTTGTGACCAAAGAAGAACTAGAGATCATTATTGACCACAAAATAGATAATTTTCATTATATTAAGTTAAAAAGTTTTTGTACAAACAAAACTAATGCAGACAAGATTAGAAGGAAAACAATAATGTGGGAAAACATTTTTACATTCAAAGGTTATGATAAAGTCCTCATTTCTAAAATATATAAAGAATTTACTCAAATTTGTAAGAATTCAAGCCATTCTCCAATTGATAACTGATCAAAGGATATGATCATGATGAAGATGAAGAAATTGAAATTATCTGTAGCCATATGAAAAGGTGCTCCAAATCACTATTGATCAGAGAAAGGCAAATTAAGACATCTCTGAGATACAACTACACAACTCTCAGATTGGCTAAGTTGACAGGAAATGATAATGAGGAATATTGGGGGGGATGTGGGAAAACTGGGACACTGATACATTGTTGGTGGAACTGTGAACGGATCCAACCATTCTAGAGAACAATTTGGAACTATGCTCAAAAAGTCATCAAAGTGTACATACCCTTTAGCCCAGCAGTGATTCTATTGGGCTTATATCCCAAAGAGATCTTAAAGGAGGGAAAGGGACCCACATGTGCAAAAATGTGTGTGGCAGCCCTTTTTGTAGTGGCAAGAAACTGGAAACTGAATGGATGCCCATTAATTGGGAAATGGCTGAATAAATTATGGTATATAAATGTTATGGAATACTATTGTTCTGTAAGAAACTACCAACAGGATGATTTCAGAGTGGCCTGGAGAGACCTAAATGAACTAATGCTAAATGAAATGAGCAGAACCAGGAGATCATTATACATGCCAACAAGAAGACTATACAATGATCAGTTCTGAAGGACATGGGTCACTTCAACAATGATATGATTCAAACTAATTCCAATTGTTCAGTGAAGAGAACCATCTACACCCAAAGAGAGGACCATGGGAGCTGAGTGTGGACCACAACATAGCGTTCTTACTCTCTCTGTTGATGTTTGCTTGGACTACCTGCCATCTAGAAGATGAGGGGGGAAAGAGGGGATAATTTGGAACAGAAGGCTTTGTAAGGGCCAGTGTTGAAAAATTACCTATCTATATGTGTTGTAAATATAAATTTAATAA
Organism: Sarcophilus harrisii; assembly: GCF_902635505.1. NCBI lineage: Eukaryota > Metazoa > Chordata > Mammalia > Dasyuromorphia > Dasyuridae > Sarcophilus > Sarcophilus harrisii. The sequence goes on from NC_045431.1 coordinate 155,084,302, forward strand.
AAAAAATTAAATTGTTGTGCTAATACACAGTTTTGTCAAAAGCATATTAATGTGTATTGGTTAAATGTTTATCTTTTTTTTTTCTCCTGGGGAAAGTAACAATATCTTATCTATGTTATAATACTATTATTTATTAGATAGTGCTATGTGTCCAGTGCTGAACCTAGTATATAATAGTCATTAATGAAAAACTTAAGTTATGTCATATAAGAATAATGTGCTGTGAGCTGATTTCTAAAAAAAAGTAACCACAACAACCAAAAAAAGACTTAGGAGGAGGGAAAAGTACAGTAAGAGGAATTATCAACAAGAAAGATAGAAAAAATATTAGAAAAAAAAAAGAAATCTTTGTACTTTAACAGCTGAGCTTAGAAAGCTGCTAAAGGGATAGGAAAAGCTTTTGAAAACATCTTTTATCAGGTTTTTTTTAATTTCATTCCTCTTTATGGGCTTTAACATATTGTTTAGTCTTCCTTGTGATAGACAGAAGTTAAATAAACAATCAGGCTCTTGCTTGAAGGATGCTTGTGCTATCTTGATCAATTAATCTTTTCCAAGTTAAGCTAGTTTTAATGGTGGTGCCTGGCACAGGTTATTCATCAGAGCCCAAAAATCCATCACCCAGCATCACACAACGAACTTGGTGAAGCTGCCACAAATGCCACATGATTACATGCCTCAGAGGCAGCACAAGACAGCAACACTCAAGGTAATTATTTGTATTTGTCATAAAAGAAAGAATCTGAAGTGTTTCATGTTGAATGGTACTGATTTTTTATGAAGATATTGAAAAGAATGTTCCTCCTCCTGACAAAAAATGTTTGTCTATTTTGATAAAGTTAAAGCCTCTATGCTATCTGCCTGACAGTGCTCCTCTCAGCACAAAGTACAGAGAGTTATTAAATGGATAAAGTAAGGCTTTGCTACTTTTACAGGCAGATAGTGAGCAATCAAGTCTGTACTCACTTTTTATGTCACTAATTTCACAAGGAAAATTCTCCAAAAATATCACATTCTCAAATAATTTCCTGGGATACAGTGGTCTCAATGGATTTTTGTCTTATTCCAAGAGCCAATAACTAGTAAGAATGAGTCTTTAATACTACTTACTTCACTTTTTTATACATTTGGCTAGATTTCTTTCTTTTGGAATACACTAAGGCAGTCAGGTAATATAATGGATGGAGCACTGAGCTTGGAGTCAGAAAAAAACCTGAATTCAACTTCATCTTTAGACATTTATAGATTAATTATCTGTGTGATCCTGTTGAAGTTACCTTCGATTTGCCTTTGGTTGCTAAAGACTGAAATATTTATTAAAAACTAACAATTTTAATATTTAAAAATTTATCTTGGAGAAAGCTTTTAAAACTGATATAAAAATTAAATCATATGTCTTTAAAATTCTCAATAAATTTACTTCATTTATGAAAAACATTGCTATAATTCCAAAAGCTGGAGATTTCAAAGAAAAGGCTAGTTGATTCCAATAAAAGTCATATGGAGAAACAGAAGCAAGTATAGTAAAAGTAAAGACTTGCCTAAACTCTCCCCCAGACTCTTTCAATTATCTTTAAATAATGATGCTTAACAAATTCTAGTGCAGAAGAACCTACCAAAAAAAACAGCGAAACAATTTTCCAGTCAAAGATAAGTTGGAAAGCCAGCAGGACAGGTCCATCACATAAGTGTGGAGTGGAGGACAATCAATGTAGACCAGGTCCCAGCAAAACAGGAATAGGCCTTAGAGTGGCTGAATCAGTGGCAGCAGTGGTGCTTCTACAGCTCTCAGCACATAGATAGTAAGGGGGTCGAACAACCGATGAAAAGGAGATTACACTGAGGTAAGATTCCTGTTGCTTTGCCCATACTCAGATCTGTGTCAGAAGGAGCATTAGTATATCAGAGCTAGCAGTCATAGAAGAACAGGGATCCTCCTCAAAGTTCTAGGGCAGAAAAGAGTACTTGTGATCAATCACAGACCAGACCACTACCTCAAAGAGTAGTAAAAAATTCTCCCCAGATGATACCACCTTGGAAGATGTGAAAACTTAGAAGTCCCTTGGAATATCTATGAAAAAATTGGACAAAAATCCTAAAGCCCAAAACTATGCACTTTTTATTCTGGAAGCAGAACCCTACTTTAACAGAGTTAAAAGTCAGTTATTATTAGGAAGGGGAAATGAGCAAATAACAAAAAAAAAATTCTGACCATAGAAAATTATTATAGTTATAAAGAAGATCAAAACATACTCATGTAATAACAAGGTCAAAACACTGTATAAGGAAAGTTACAAAACTTTCAAGAAAAAATATAAATTGGGCCCAGATCATGGAAGAGCTCAGAGACATGGAGGAAAAATTGGGAAGCAAAATGAGAATGATGCAAGAAAATCATGAAAAATTAGTCAACAGCTGCTAACACACATACACACACACACACACACAATACTGAAGAAAAAAAAATACTTTAAAAAACAGACAAGGCCAAATGTCGCAGAGGCTCCATGAGGACAAAAACAGAATTGGCCAAATGGAGAGGCATAAAAAATTCACTGAAGAGAAGAACTCTTTAAAAAGTACACTTGAGTGAAAGAAATGGAGATATAAGAGCTCACTGAAGAAAATAATTCCTTTAAAATTGAGTAAATGGGAGGTAATAATTTTATAAGAAATCAAGAAATAAAACAAAACCAAAAGAATGAAAAACTAGAAGACAATGTGAAATATCTTATTCAAAAAAGTAACTGACCTGGAAATGGATCAAGGAGAAATAATTTAAAAATTAGTGGGCTACGTGAAAGCCATGATTAAAACAATACGAACCTAGACATCATCTTTCAGGAAGTTATTCAGGAAAACTGCCCTCATGTTCTAGAACCAAAGGGTAAAACAGAAATCAAAGAATTTATATATCACCTCCTGAAAGAGATCACAAAATGAAAATTTCCAAGAATATTATAGCCAAATTCCAGAGCCCCTAGGTCAAGAAGAAAATATTGCAAGCAGCCAGAAAGAAATAATTCAAGTATGGTGGAGCCTTAGTCAGGATAACACAAGATATAGTAGCTTCAACATTAAAAAATCTGAGGGCATGGAATATGATAGGAGCTAGGATTACAACCAAGAATGACTTACCTAGAAAAGTGAGTATAATCCTTGGGGAGTGGAGAGGAGAGGGATGATGGACATTCAATGAAATGGAGGAATTTCAATCACTCTTGATGAAAAGACCAGAGCAAAATAGAAAATTTGACTTTCAAACACAAGGCTCAAGTGACGAACAAAAAGGCTTTCAGGAAAGGGAAATCACAAGGGACTCTATAAGGTTAATAAACTGTTTTCTTTCCTAATATTTGTAACTCATTTGAACTTGCTTATTATTAGGGCATTTAAAAAGAGTATATATAAAAAGAGGACACAAGAATCAGTTGAATATAAAAGGATGAGATTTATAAAATTAAATTAAATTAAGGGGTAAGACAGTAATGTACTTAAAGAAAGAGAAAGGGAGAAGTAGAATGAAGTAAATTATTATTTTTTCCATTCCTTTTTGCAGTGATCTCATTTAATTCCCCCATTTTTCTTTAACACTTTCCAAGATCCTTTATGCAATCTTCAAAGAAAGCCTTGTGAAATGGGGCCCAGTTCATGTCTCTCTTTGGGCCTTCATCTGGGGTTGCTTTGCCTTTAGGAACCTCAGGATTTGAGGTCCGTTCTTCTCTCTCTCCATAAAAACTGTCTATGGTGAGAGTTAATTTTTGTTTTTTATTCATTTTTAAAATCTTGAGTTCTGTTCAATGCAAAGGAGTGACAGTTGCTTTAATTTGCCCCGGGGGGAGTTCTGCTAATTGATTTCCAGTGCTGGGTAATGGTGGCTAGGTCTGATGTTCTTCTGGGACTCAGTGGTTTACAATTTGTCTTTTACAAAAGTCAAATCTGTCAAACTATTTGTTTACAACCAAAACAGAGTGGCCTCAGAGGCTCACAGAATATTCCCAGGTGTGTGGAGGCTACAATACTCTGACTTGTGGCCCCAGCTCCTTACCCAGGCTCCCTGTACTGTGTTCTGGGCTCGCCAGTTTGTCCCCTTGCTTATTTGAAATAGACTTGTTCCAAAGTTTTTCAAAGGTAACTTTTTCTAGAAATGTATTGTGCTTCAAATATTTGTGGGGTTTTTGACTCCAAAACCAGTTTAGAGGCTTAATCTGCTATTGGTTTGAGAGGTCAGAGGAGATTACAGAGAATCATATCTGCTCTCTGCCATCTATATTCTTTCTTTTGTTTATATTATGTTAAAATTTAAGTTTTACATATGTAGCAAAACTTACACAACAATTTCTATGGGAGGGTGGGAATCCTCAACTTATAATGAAATAACAATCATTAATGCCTTGTAGTTGTAAATCATATCACTTACAGACACAAAAAGTGTATGTCTTATAGAAAGGTGCTTTCACTGTCTGTCTTTCTGTTTGTGTCTGTCTGTGTCTATCTATCTGTCTGTCTGTCTGTCTCTCTCTCTCACACACACACACACACACACACACATAAATATGTATAATTTGACAAAGTATGATAGAGGAGAGAAACAAAACAAACCTTATGAGGAGAAATAGCATTTACTGATATCAATTTGGTACTCATTTTTATAAAATTAAATCAATGCAACAAGCTAGATATACAAGTATCAGAAATAATTGAACTCAATGATTATGCTTCAAATTGACCTAAAAATAAAACCCCGCTAAGGTAAAAACTCTATTTCTTAAGAATTGCTATGGGAACTGAAGAAGTAGCATGTTATGGTAGAGCAATTTGAAATGTGAAAAATTCACCACAGACATTATCATAGTCATAAGGATCTTTTATTGGTTCATGCTAGATAATGTAGTTAGCCCCAGTTTTTGTTTTGGGTTGCAGTCCTGTAGAAGGACTCAGAGTTTTGGAAGTTAGATCTTACTGCTTCTATAATCTATATTTTACTACCCTGCCCTTGTTCTATATGAGACTGTCTTGATCCTACCTCTCCCAATGTAGTCAGTCTGTGATTGGAAATCATTTAGTACCAAGCTTTGATACTTCCACAACACTAATCTGGGATCTGAAGCTGATAGGTCCTTAGAGCTCTGATTAGACCCAACACCTTGCTATATTTTCCTTTGGTATAGATTTTATTTTATGAAGTAGATCTTGAAGAGAAATTCAGGCCTTAAGACTATCTCTCAGAGAGTCATGGATCTGGTCACAGAAGCTTGCACAACCCTGATCAGGTCTCATGTCTGTATCCTAGATGCAAAGACCCCTAGTCCTTTAGTCTGTTCTCTGGGAAGCTGATAGAAGGTTCCCTCTGTTTTTTGTTTTGTTTTGTTTTTCTCAAACTACAAAGCTTCAGGTCCCTATTCTAGCAGGTCCTGCAGGTTGATAAGAGATTATTTCCTTTTCTTTTTGATCCATTCAAGCCTGTCTTTAAGGGAAGATTGTAATTCTGGACTAGCTCTCTGCAGGACCTCTAGATCAGCCAGAGTCCTTTGTCTTAGAGGAGGAGTGATGAAGGCATGAGGGCCACCATGAGACTAGTCAAAGATAGAGTCTGGAGTCTGGAATCTGGAGTCTCGAATTTTATCTTGTGTCTGTGGCTGAGAGCAAGTCCTCTGTGCTGTGGCTGAGAGAGTCTTCTGTCCCTTAAATACCTCAGTATAGTTCTGACCTTCTATATCTCCCACTCTTTTGCTTTAGAACACAGGTGTTCACACCATCCCTGACTTCTCAGGAAGAGAGGTGAGAACACCAAAACAGAGGTGATCATGCCCTCCCTGACTTTTCAGGACAGGAGATGAAAACACCAAACTAGATTTTGTTAGCAGGTTTTCTCTGGGCCAAATGGGTCTTACTTGAAACAGATATACATAAATCCATCAGCATGGGAAGTATTACACAAGTACATAGTAATATAACACAGTCTAGTAGTGATATAACAAACAATATGAATCAACATGATAACAAACAATATGAATATACATGTCCATAAGTTCTAGAAGGAGGGCATATAAATAGCAATCACACATACACCTCCTTCAGCAGCCAAGAGATAGTCCAAAACCAATCTATTGTAAATTATTTCATGAGCCAAGGAATCCAATGATTCCTGCAAGTTTTGAAGTCCTGCACAGTCTCATCAGCAATTTTTGATGTTCATAAGTCAATTGCCATAACTGCAATGCTCTTTCAGTGGTGGACATAGTCAACAATGGAACCACCCAAACCTTCTTGGGTCTTCTCCTTTGTTTCAAGGGTCTTTGCCATCTGTCTCTGATGGACAAAGGAAATATGACTTGTTGGCACCCATCTGATTCCTTTATCATCTGTAGAGATACAAGCAAACTCTCTCCCCCACACAGTTCACCTATCTAGTCCCTTCCATTCGCCACCTTCTGGGTCTCTCCCCATCACCTGGAGATTATCTAAAGACAGTGGAGCTGCTCGCACTGGACACTGCCCTTCTGGTGGGTTATAAAACCTGCCTGCTGGAGTCAGTGCATCTTTATCAAAAATCAAAAAATTAATAGTATATAGAGCTAAATTTAAAAGTTCTCTAGGATTACCTGTGGCTCCTTCTTTCTATTGTTTTTGGAGGAGCATCCTGATGTCTCTGTTTCCTCTCCAAAATGAAGCTATTGTCCATTACATCATGTGTTAAGGAATCTAATGATTCCTGCAAGTTTTGAAGTCCTTCAATAGTCTCATCATGTGTCAGGGAATCCAATGATTCTTACAGATTTTGAAATCCTACAGTAGGTCTATAATCCATTTGCTTTACAAATACAAAAAAAAAAATACAGCATTTAAGTGAACTTTTAGAACAGATCTCACATTAAAGCACCAGTTTCCTGATTCATGATGTTAATTTTTTTTTTGCAATCTGTCAATAATCATTTAAGTGTTTAATATGTGCCAGTCACTATACTCATTATACTGGAGAAGATTAAAAGACAATGATGTACTTTATTATTTTTAAAGTTTTGGTAAGGATTGAAATTGAAAATAAAGATTGAAATCAATGACAATGAACTTTTTTGGATTATTAGATGACCTCACTTATCAATGTGTCCATATTCCACATTACCATGCCAATAATATTACCTCCTGTTGTACAGTTGTGGTTATCATGGAATTTTCCAATTTAAAAAAATCATCTGTGTAATTTAAGTGACTTTGGGTTAAGCAAGTTTTCATTTTTGTAATTTATTGGAAAATTGAGAATTTTTTTGTTTGCTTTATTCTGGGTTAAAAAGAAAAATTGCATTCTATTTTATGTCATTTAAGGGAAATGTCCAAAGCTCATAGAAGTAAACCTTATTTACTTGTATATTTCGTGAGACATTTATCAGACATGTAGCAATTTAATTCAATTACTATGTCTCTATTATGTGCTTAAATCAAAACATTATAAATTGAATTATATCTTCATTATACTAGAAGACATTGCTACTTAAGACTAGTTTTCCCCAATTTCCTAAGACATTAGTAATCCTTGTATATGTGGCTATCTTCAATGAAATATAGGCTCCTTTAAGGCAGGAACTATTCTTTTTATTTTTTATTTTCACTCTGCATCCTCCATCTTACTGGAGTAGATAGTTAATAAATGTTGAATTGATAGATTATTTTGTAAAATAAAGCTTCCTTTTGTAATGCAAATCACTTTCTCTTTTGCTTCTACCAGATTGATCTCTTTGTTTTAAAGATCAGATTCCCATATATCCAACTTGCTTAATTCAGAGAATACCCAAAAATTCAATACCACTTATGAGAATATCTTCCCACTATTCTTTTCAAGTTTTAGATGAAAATTATATTTCAAACTTAAAAAATTTTCAAACTAGAAGACATTTTTAATCAGATACTTTCCATGAATTAAGCAAGAGGAGAGAAGAAAGATTATCTATATGCAAAAGGGGAACCCCATGAAATATTAGAAAAAGCCCTGGATTCAGAGATCAAATGGCATGAATTGAAACACCCACCTCTTCTCTATGTGACATTAACTAAATCATATTGCCTTTTTGGACTTCATTTTCCTTACTTATAAAAGAATAGGGAATGGGAAGTATAAATTAGGTAAAGATTAAATTGGTTCCTCTCAATTCACACAGTTGTAACCTGTGTTATGGGCCAGAACACTGAACTTAAAACAAGGATTCTTACAAAGTTCTAATTCAGTGGAATTGATAAAGATAATGGTTATCTAGTTTAGCATGATGCTTAATAGTTCTCTAAGTCCAGTGTGATTGATTTAATCTTACAAAAAATAATGGTTTCCTAGTGATATAATGATTGGTTTACACTCAGTGTACAGCATATAAGCTGGGAGCCTCAGCTAGATTCATTCAGAGGCAGAGAAGACAAAGGACTGGAGGCGGGACCTCAAGCTCTCAGAACCAAGGAGAGAGATTCAATTCAATCTTCAGTCAGGCTTTAGGCCTGAGAGGCTGGGAGAGAGAGCTAAAGAAAACAAGCAGAATGGAGGCTGAAACAAGCCCTTGGACTCAGATTCATCCGATCTCACACCACGTTGGTGGCAGGCTCTCCTCCTTAGTTTCTCCACTGAAACCAAGATTCCAGGAGACCTTTAAGAAAGCTAACTGGGCCCCGGGCAAGGAGACAAGACTTTGAAGGAGATAATAAAGAATCTGGACTTTAACCCCTGGCTACTCTTGTGGTGATTACTCTACTGAAACAAAGGCTGCCCCAGAGACCCCAAGAAAACTGAATCAGAAAACATTACAACCTGGGACTCAAGTCCAGGGGCATTTGCACAAGACTTCCCTCTTTGTTGGAGATAGTGATATCTTAATGTCCCATGACTGTTTACAGAATGAAACATATGAGACCTTGGATGAAGAAAGAGCCTTCTTTCTAGCTTCCAGAAAGAATGCACTGTTTCAGATTTTCTTCAGGAAGAAAAAAACTTCCAGAAAAAGGCCACACATAGAAAATCCAGTACCTTAATCCATTCTTAATATCTAGCTTGCCTTTCTAAGGACTTTGGGCAGTTAATCTAAGATGTTGCCCCTAGTAAAATACCTCATTCACTCCGTATATTGTCTGCTATATTCTAATCCGCATGACTTCTTTAATTGCTCCTTGCTACTATCTTGGATAAAGGGTTTTATTCTCTTTTCATTTGTCTTAGGATAAATGACACTTGAGCAGAGTCAAACCTTCAGATATAACTTGCAACACTGTCACCACATAGTGAAGCTAGGACCTAAAAACTATTTCTCCTAAACTAACAATATTAAGGAACCAAATAGATTTAATTCTAGATGACCAGTCCATTGTGGCCCAATCTCTTGCATGAATCAAAATCTATCTTGGCAAACAACTCTAGAAATCTCTGTTCATACTTTCTAAGATGTACATTTATAAGATACATGTGGACACACACATAATCTATGTGCACCATATAGGCATAATGAACATCCACACACATACACACAAACACCCTTTATGTAATCATTTTGTTTTTGAAAATCATTTTAAAGTAACCATAATGTTCTTACTTAGCAAATTAACTTCGAAAGCCAAATCAATGGACTCATAAATGATGCACGCCTGTTAACCCAGAATCCTAGCACACTGTCTTTGGGGGCTTAGGTAAAGAAAACACCAGAGCAGAAGTTACAGAACCCCTCTGTTACACCAGAGGAGTAACACTGTTACTCCCTTGATACTGTAGGGATGCTAAGGTAAAGAAGAATTGTTCTTCAAAAATAACAGCGATTCTTCATTAATAACCACAATATCTGTGTTTCACAGGAAGCTTAAAAGTTGCCTAGGATACAGACCTTGTAATTTGGCTTCCTACAGAGACTTTTGCAAATTTTTAAAAGTACAAAGTAGTTTTATTTATTGAATAAATAGTATTTTTTTTCTACTGTGCCTAAGAATGATAGCTTGGTTTGTTAGTATTTAAAGGACAAGTGTATATCTAATAAGATATGAAGCCAAATGCGTTATATTTATATGGTCCAACATGAGAAAGTATCATCAGTAAATTAAAACAGTTTGAGAAGTCAAAATTTGGGGAATATATACTTGAATCATTCTAAACTTTTTGGCAACTTCATTGGGATATCTAGATCTCAGTCTCCTCTTTAATACAAAGATAATAATAATCTATACCACAGGTATTTCAGTGGATTAGTCCCTTGGGAAGAGAGAGACTTGATCTCAAAGCCAGAATAATATTGGTTCACAACAAGGGAATACTGGAGCCAATTTCACTGGCTCCCAAGAGCCAATTATTAAATTTTCAATAAGAGCATTTACAACTCAAATTTGGCAATTACTAAAAATCAGGGCTTGATTTATTATTTTGTTGATGATTTTAAAAGAAAATATTGTATAAAATATTAGTAATGCATAATAAACTTAAAAGCATGTCTTTTTTCAGAGAGCCAGTTGTTAAATGTTTACCAACACACCTAAGCAGAGTGATGATGTAAATTATAAAGATGTCATCCTGCCTGGCTAGAAGGAATTTTCTCAAGTAGTAGACCCTTATACCAATAAACATATAGATCCAGCCCCTCTTCCTGTCTTTAGCATATGTGTGTATTTCAGGAAAATTCAATTAAAGGTGTAAGATAATAGCAAAGATTATCTAAATGAAAATGTATCCCATTATAGTTTACAAGAAAAGAATATGGGTGAAAGAAGCTGTAATATTTTAGGGTGCCTTTAGAAAACAGCAGGCAAATAGTTTAAAAAGCTATTCTTCAGAGAGGAATACCATGCTTATGCCTCCCAAAGCCAGCAATTTCACATATGTTCCTGGGCCCCTTACAAATTGGCTGCCTTTGAAAGTTTAATTACATGTGCCCACAGCAGAATAAGGAAGCAGTAAGGTATGACCAACCACTCAGCCTGATAAGCAGTCTGATAGCAACCAATTCAAAGGTTGTCATTGTATTACCTTCTGATCCTGGTCTAAAGGGCACTTGTGCCCAGGTAACTGGCCACGAATAAAGGAGAAAATATTAAATGACCAATTTTGACATGTTTGGCGTCTTCTTGCTTATTAATACTAGAAAATCCAGGTGCCCTTGTGTACATGTTTAGGGAAAGAGGAAATGCTGAGGGAAAGCAGATTGAGAACCATCCATTGGAGAACAGGCCCTTGAAAATATGCCAGCCTTTGAGAAAGGGTCAGCCAAGGAGCTTGAAAAGGAGGTTATGTGCCCATCTCACTGTCAATAACACTTAGCATACTGAGTTTGTTTTAGCAGACAGATGGTAGAAGAGGAGACATTATGACCAGTGTGATGATCACCATCATACAAAATGCTTCCACTATCTGCCAGGCTCCTCTGGCTCCTCATCTCTCAATCGCCTACACTGCCCACTACAACTTTGCCACTCAGAGTGTAGCTCCCATTACTTAGTAGAAAGCATCATGAGGAAATTTGATTGATTTGCCTTCTTCAAATATTTTCCATTTCATTCTCACTTTAGAATACCAACCTTCTAACAGGTTCACTGATACTACTGCCAATCATTACAAAATTAAGATTTTAATTAAATAATCAAATTGGCTTAAATCATTTTAGTATGCAAAAAAAGATCTTCCTTCAACCCTTTAAGCTAGATGGTTAATTTTTCTCTAGCATTTAAAAATCAACTTTAAATTTATATTTGAGCTCTGTTTCAAACATGATAAATAAAGCATGAGCTGAATGTGCCTCTCCAAAATTCATGCAATAAGAAAGTTCATCCATAACAACTCACCTTCTCCACTGTCTAAAGACCTTGCTTGAAAACTGCTTTCACTAATATTCTGTGAATCTGTTTCATTAAGGGAAAAAAAAGAGGAGCTGGGGTTAGGACATTTTCCCACCTTAACTCACTCTAAGCGACTATTTTCACTTAATACTCCACAGGAGTATTATATAACTTTGTAACTGTGAAGTTTATGCTAGTGTGTGATACTTTTTTGACTTTCTCATTTCTACCATATTACCTCCTAGCACCTCCCATTTCCTCCTCTAAATTCCATGATCAATTTAATTTTTTTGTTTACTAGCATAAGCTGTTATTAGTACTAGCATAAACTGTTCTTGTGACCTGAAGCATCTCAGCTAATTGTGTCCAAGTCTTCTGTTTCTCATCTATAAAATGGAGTACTACTTGGGCAACCTATTTCACATGTTTCTTACTAGAAATAAGAGCAGTATTTTGTGAACCTGAAGGCACTATGTAAATGTTTAGTTATTCTTCTTATTATTATTAATAAAAAGGCCTTTTATGTGGGAAATCACATGAAATTAACCACCAATATGCTAACAAAGAAACATCTACTTCTGTGATTAGCTCATGTAGATTTGACTTATGATCACAGTTCAGGACCTGTTTGCTGCCACTAGAAATTATAAAAAGCCAATTATTAAGGAGAAGAGACATTGATTAATGAAGACCATGATTAATCAGACTATGAGTTTCTTCATTAGACTAGAATGACAGCTAGTCCTTCCACTAAATTAGACTCTGAAGTTAGATTAGATTGTGAACTGTTCCATTACACTAGATTGTGAGGAATTCCATTAGATTAGTTGGGGGGATCCATCATTAAATTGTGAGCACCTTGAGAACAGACACTGTCTTTTGTCCTTTTTTGGATCCCCATCACATAGCATAACAGTAAGTATTTCATAAATGTTTGTCAATTAACTTATTTAACATAAAAAAATAAATGGTAGAAAATGAGCAACAGGTCATTGCTAAAAGAAAAAAAAATGTAATTCCAATCAATTCATTCCAGTCAAGAGCGAGCAAGCTTAAGGCAGATCTGCTTCTGGATATGCAAGACTAAATAGCTGCTGCTCTCTCTTCCAGTTCAGAGCTGGTAATGATATCCTTTGATTGCTTCCTTTGGCTAGGATGACTGAGAGGATCATGCTCTATGGTGAAAGGAGTCTATTAACTAGTTGCTGAGCCAAGGCTCAGCATACATACAAAAGGAGTGGTTCCTACCCTGAAATTGACTTCTTGTTATCCTGGGAAAAAAGCTCTCTAAACTCCAGAATATTGTAGAGAGAGGAGAGAATAGAATGATCCACTTATCTCATTACCTCATGACTTCCTAAGATTAGAACAGCTTTCTATTTGTGTTGTCTTTCCTTTGATACAAGGTCTATTGAGACTTCAAAAGGCAGCTGGCAGCAACCCCTTCAAAGACAATTGAGTAGCAGAATAATACCAGCATCATATTATATCTTAAAATGAGGTTGGTGGGACTTCTTTTCCTATTTTTCCAAATAGTTTATACAGTACTGGAATGAATTGTTCTTTGACAATTTTGTAAAAAATTTACTTGTGAACCCAACTCACTCTGGTGAGTTTTTCATAGGGAGTTCATTAATGCTTTGTTCAATTTTTTTTAATAAGATGGGGATTTTAGTCATTCTATTTCCTGATCTATTAATCTATGCTATTTGTATTTTTCCAAAAAGTCACAATTTTGTGCTGATTATCAGATTTAATGACATATAATTGGGCAAAATATTTCCTAATGATTATTTTAATTTCTACTTCATTTGCCAGGGATTTCACCCTTTTCTTCCTTTCTTTAAAAATTAAATTAACCAATGTCTTATCTACCTTATTGGCATTTTTTTCATCAAATCATCTCCTAAATTTATTTGCTACTTCAATAGCCTTTTTTAAACTTTTGATCTTCTTAATTTCAACTTTGAATTTCAGAATTTCCAACTTGGTGCTCAGTTGGGAGTCTATAACTCTTCTTTTTTCTAGTTTTTGTGCTTTTTATTGTTGTTGTTTTAGTTGAATGGTCAATGCATTCATTTGTTCTTTTTTTCTATTTTGTTGATGTAAGAATTTAGAGAAATAATTTCCCCCTAAGTATTGCTTTGACTGCAGACCATAAAGTTTGGTATGTTGTCTCATTGTTGTCATTCTTTTTAATAAAATTTTTGATTGCTTCTATATTTTGCTATTTGGCCTACATTCTAGAGAATTAGATTAGTTTACAACTAATTTTTAATCTATCTTTCCACTATCCTTTGTTGAATGTAATTTTTCACTTCATTATTATCAGAAAAGAATACAATATTTCTACCTTTCTACATTTGATTATGAGGTTTTTATGCCCCAATGTATAGTCAATTTTTGGGTAAATGCAATGTGCTACTGAGGGGAAAAAAAAGTATATTTGAGAATATATATGAGAAAGAATTTGAATGCTATAGTACTTGATGTTTATAGGTTTAGTATTGATATTACTTCATTATCTATAGTAGCTTTTAGCAATATGTTTTTTCATTCCTTGTCTTGTTTAATTAGATTTATTTTTGCTTTTATTTTGCCCAAGATCTAAATTCCTACCCTTGCTTTTTAAGTTGAAGCATGAGATTTTGCTCCAGCCTTTTATTTTTACTCGGTGTGTCTTTCTCTGCTTATAAACACTATATTATAGGATTCTTGTTTTTAATCTAGTATGTTATTTGCTTCAGGTTTTTTTAGGAGAATTCATCCCATCCACATTCACAGTTATGACTACTAATTTTAATTTCCCTCCATCCTATTTTCCTCCTATTTCTCCTCTCTCTCTTTTTACCCTTTCCCTCCTTTTCCATTATTTTGCTTTTGAGTACCACATTCTTCCTGTCTGCCCTCCCTTTTGTCATTCTCACCTACCCCCTTTACTTAACTTTTTTCCCCTCCTACTTTCTGGTAAGAAAGATTTCTATATTCAACTGATTATTTATGTCATCTTCTTTCTGAGTCAATATTGATGAGAATAACAGTCAAGTAATGCCTATTACTCATCTTCCTACCCTACCCTTCACTATAATATGTTTTTCATGCCTCTTCATGTGAAATGATTTACCCCATTCTACTCCTTCCTTACCTGCATCCAGTGAATTTCTTTTTCTCATATCTTAGTTAATTTTATAATTTTCTCAAAGTCCTCTTATACTCATATCATTTATTAATATATATTCTTTCTAGGTGCACTATTGGGGATACAATTTTTAAGAAATATAAGTATATACTTCTTTTATGTATAGATGTAAATTTTCAGCTGTGTTGAATATCTTATGTTTTCTTTTCCCTTTTTGTTTATAATTCTCTTGAATCTTGATATTGGAGAGCAATTTTTTGGTTTAATTCTGATGTTCTATTTATGAAAGCTTGAAATCCTTCTATTTCATTGTATTGCTTAATATTTCACTTGGTAAGTGACTCTGAGTTTACTTGTAGTCCTAGCTCTTTTGCCTTCTGGAATAGCATGTTCTGTGACTTCCGATCTTTTAATGCTGCAGCTGCTAAGTCCTGTGTGATCCTGTTTGTGGCTCCCTGATATTTGAATTGTTTATTTCTGGCCATTTGCAGTATTTTTTCCTTGACTTGATAATTTTCAAATGTGGCTATAATGTTCTTTACAATTTTTATTTTGGGATCTCTTTCCTGAGGTGATTAAAGGATTCTTTCAGCACTGATTGTGTCCTCTGTTCCCAGGGCAGTTCCAGGTCCTCCTTTTCATTGTAGCTTTTAGTTAGTTGAATGATTCTGATATTGTCTCTCCTGAATCTATTTTCCAGATGACTTGCTTTTTTATGAGTATTTTGTTTTTCCCTCATTCTTTTGAATTTGATTGATTCTCGACCTTTTATGAAGTCATTAGCTTTCACTTGTCCAATTCTAACTTTTAAGGTGTTTTCCTCAATTAGCTTTTGTACTTTCTTTTCTATTTGATCAGTTGTACTTTTAAAGCAGTTGGTTTTTTTCAGTGGATTTTCTCTCCTTTTCCAGTTGACCAGTTGTCACCTTTTAAATAATTGTTTTCTTTTTGCAAGCTGTTGTAACTTTTTTCATGATTGTCATATTACTCTCATTTCTTTTTTCAATTTTTCTTCTACCTCTATTTTATGATTTTAAGCTCTGTTTTGAGGTCTTCCATTATTATGGGCCAGAACTCTGAAACAAGGATTCTTACAAGGTGTTAAGTTCTTACAAGTTCTTACAAGTGGAATTGATAAAGACAACAGTTGTCTAGTTTAGTGATATAATAATTATTTTATACTCAGGGTAGAGCATATAAGCTGAGACAAACTCAGCCAAGGGAGGCAGAGACATATTCTTTCCATCATCCATCTTTGTGGTGGCTGGAGGCTGAAGCACAAACCCTTGGACTCAGACTCAATTCATCTCACACCACTGTGGTGGCCTATTCACCTGCATTTTCTCATTGAAACCAAGTCCCCTCAGAAGGCCACGAGAAAGTTTTCTGAATACCAGGTGAAGGAGACTATAAAGAATTTGGACTTTGGAGTTTAACACCTGACTATTCTTGCAGTGATTACTCAACTGAAAAGAAAGCTTCCCCAGAGACCTCCAGAAAAAAATCACCAAGAACATTATATTCCATAAGTTCTTTCTGGGCTTGAAACCACTTCTAATTTTTCTTTGGGGGTTTTCCCATAGGTGTTTTGGGTTTGTTGTCCTCTTCTGAGCCTCTGTCTTGATCTATTCTGTCAACATAGTAACTTTCTATGGTCGGATCCTTTGTCGTCATGATTTTTTTTTATCATTTTGGTATCTTTATTTTTTTCTTTGAAATTTGATCTTTTCTCCAAAGGGGCACTATTTCAGTGTCAGGCCTGCTGGTTTCTTTTCCAGGGGGTACTGTTTACCTGGTGCTGCACTGACATTACCTTGATGGCCAGAGGGAATTCTCATGTCTGGAATTTCATGGGTAGGGTGGGCTATGGTCGGTAGGTGGCGGGCACTGCTAGAGGCTATAGAGGTCTGGCAGCTTACTTGGTACTGAGTTAGGGATCTTGTGATAGTGTATGACATATGAGGATACTGGTGAACTATTTCTACATTTCCCAAAGGCTATGCCGAAGTACATAGCAGTTCATGGAGCTGAAATTTGTCTTTTCTCTTAGATATGCTGAGATATTTGAAGGATCCTGGTATTGGTGTTTGCATGCTCCACTGCACTAAGGCTCAGTATCTCCTTCTGGTTTACTGAAAGGGAGTTTACTTCTGGCCTGCTGGGATGGTTCCTGTTCCTAGATTGTGCTTCTCCTTTGCCCAAATGAGAAAGACCTCTCATGCTAGTGTTCCAAGTTTCTTGGGCTAAAAGATTTTTTTCATCCTACCTTTTTGCTGGTTATGCTGTTCTAGAATTTCTTTGGGAATGCTGTTTTATGGTTGTTTAGAGGTGAATATGGGAGATTCAAGATGATATCTACTCTTACTCTACTATCGTGATCCTGGACAAATCAAGGTATTTGAGGTATTCCATCTGCTGCTTAGTCTATTAGTTGAGCAATCATTAGGTACAAGTTTTGCATCTGATAAAGTATTAAAGATGGCCCCCAGAAGCATGGCTCCTACAAATATTTTATCTCTGGGACTGATGTCCTCAAGTCTTGGGAACTCTATACTCAATTCAGTACCAACACTTGCACTTTGTAATTTTTGCTAAGGAATTTCCCAAAATCTCATCACAGGCAGAGAACAAAACAAAAATTTTTGTGACATACTTTCCCGATTCTGTCATGTCCTTTAACCTCTGCAAACTGCTAACTATTTAACATTAAGATTTGTAGCATTAAAATTTCAATGAGGTTAGACAATCTTCAGAGATTCTTATGTTCAAAACATTATGTTCAAAAAAGGGAAAATGGATATAGAGTGAAAGTTGTTTTAGTCAGCACAGTGAAGAGAATGATGAGTTAATCCATTGGCCTGTTTTTTTTCCCCTAGAAGTAAAGAGATTTTTGATTCAAATATTGTACCCAGGGCAGGAGATAAAAGGGAAAATTACTCATGTGGCAAAAAGATTGATAGTAAAATTGTCCAAGAAGATTTCTGGAGGTGAAGTACAATCTGGCATGCAGTGACTTATATATAGTGATCCAAGTGAGTTTATCTTTCTTTTTACATTAGTCAAGACAGCTCTGTTCTAAGATAAAGACTTGAAGCAGAGCCATGATGGTGGAGAAGACACATGAGTCATTCTAAGCTCCCTTTCTAATTACCTCACTACTAATTACCAAATTCAGCCTCAGAAAGAGTACTTGACTTATAAAATCCATGAATATTGGGATACAACAGATTACCAGTCAAAGATAATCTGGAAGATCACCAGAAAAGATTTGTCCTGATGGGAGGGGGAGAGGGGAGGAAGGGAAGAGCAGGCCAGTGCAGGAAGGGAGGCAAAACCAGAGGCTAGCACATTGAGCAAATCAGCTTGTGGGTGGTCTCCGTGGGTGGAAAATTTGTAGGGAGGACTCTACCACAGGTTGGCTACTCTGCTTTAGTTACAAAACAGTATATCAGGAGAGACTTTAAAGCCAAAAGAAGAGTATACTCAAAAAAAACACCAGAGTCTAATAGGATCTGGCCACACCCAGCCAAAACCAGTAATGACTCAGCACAGACCATAGCACAGCCATGCAGCCCCATTCTGCAGTGGAGGGCTTTTGCCTAGGGCAGTCACACTGATGATCACTAGGGGGGCTCTGCCCAGCATGAAAGAACTTCTGCAGCATAGCTGCATTCCCAGGGCAGAGACACTTCCAGTGTAGGACTTTTTCCCAGGGTACTTCCGTAGCTCGACCTTAGCAGCCTGTTTGCAGGACAGTTAGTGCCCATATATCTATCCCTGCTCTGCAGAGGAAGTTGGTAATCTCCTTGCCCTGAAGGCAGACCCTAAGGGCTTTTCAAAAATGAGTAAAAAAGCCAAGCATACACTAAACATCAATAGTTTCTATACATAAAGAGAGCAGGTTTTCAACCCCGATGAGACTAATACCAGACAGTCTCCAGACAAAACCTCAAAGGGGGATGTAACCTGGTCCCCATCACACAAGGCTCTCCTAGAAGAAGTTATAAAAGATGTTAAAAGAGAGAGAGAAGAAAAATGGGGAAAGGAAAGAGAAGCTCTGCAAGAAAGAATGGAAAAGGATTATAATTCACTGAAAGAAAATTTTGATGAAGAGGAAAAAGAAAACAACTTCCTGAAATGTGAATTGGAAAAGGTAAAGAACTCCCAGGAAGTGCAGGGAAACAGAATTTGTGAATTGGAAAAAATAAAGAACTCTCAGGAAAGTAGGATTTGTGAATTGGAAAAAGAAAATAACTCAGTAAAGAAAAAATAGTGAAATGGAAAAAAATTCCATAAAGCAAAGCAACTCATTTAAAAACCCAATTGGACATATACAAAAAGAAGTAAAAAAAAAAAAGTAATGAAGAAAATAACTCAGTAAATCAGAACTGAAAAAATAGAAGTAAATGATTTGTTGAGACATCAAGAATCAGTCAAGCAAAACCAAAAAAAAATGAAAAAATACTAAAAAATGTTAAATATCTACTTGGAAAAACAACAGACCTGGAAAATAGATCTAGGAGAGATAATCTGTGGATTATTGGACTTCTTGAAAATTATGATGAAAAAAGAGCCTAGACACTATTTCACAGGAAATCATCAAAGAGAACTGCCCAGGTGTGATAGAATCAGAAGATAAAATAGGCATTGAAAGAATTCATCAAACACCTTATGAAAGAGACCCTAAAAAAAAAACTCCAAAAAATATTATGGCTAAATTTCAGAACTATCAGACTAAGGAAAAATATTACAAGCAGCCAGAAAAAAATAATTCAAAATGCAAGGAGCCAATATACGGATGACTCAGGATCTAGTTGCCTCCACATTAAAAGATCAAAGGATCTGGAATCTGATATTCCTAAAGTCAAAAGAACTTGGAATGCAGCCAAGAATAAACTACCCAGCTAAGCTGAGCATTTTCGTCCAGAGAAGAAAATGGACATTTAATGAAACAGTTGAATTCCATTTGTTTCTAATGAAAAAAACTAGAACTTAACAAAAATTTGACCTCCAACTATAGGACTCAAGAGAAGCAGAAAAAGGTAAAAAGAACTCTTGAGAATTATATTTCTGTTATGGACATACATAAAGAGTGCATGTATAATTTGATTTTACTGATACAATAGAAAAAAGAGAAGTAGAAAAGCAAAGGGGATAGTATCAGAAAAAGGGAAATGGGAAGATAAAAAGAAGGAAACTACATCCCATGAAGAGGCAAAGGAAACCTATCAGATCTGAAGGAATTTAGGGAGGAGGAGAAACATTGTGTGAATCTTACTCTCATCAGATTTGGCTCAAAGAGAAAATAACTGACATATTTGCTTTACAGAGAAACTTCTCTCACCTCCTTAAAAGGTGGGAGAGGAAAAGGGAAAAGGAAAAAAGTAATAAGGGAAAGGCATAAGAAAGGAGAAGGGATTCAAAGGGGTGGGAGGGATTCTAAACAGGGAGAGCTGTGTGAGGCAAGTGGTGCCCATAAGTTTAATAGTGGAGAGGGGGACAAAGAGGGTAAGAAAAATAAAAACATAATCTGGGTATAATAAGATGGCAGGAAATACAGAATTAGTAATTTTAACCGTAAATATGAATGGGATGAACTCTCCCATAAAGTGGAGGTGGATAGCAGACCAGATCAAAAGCCAGAAAACTACAATATGTTGTTTACAAGAAACACATTTAAAGCAGGGAAATACTTACACAGTAAAGGTAAAAAGCTGCAACAGAATCTATTATGCTTCAGGTGAAGTAAAAAAAGCAGGGGTATCCATCCTTAACTCAGATCAAGCAAAAGCAAAAAATGATCTAATTAAAAGAGATAAGGAAGGAAACTATATCTTGCTAAAGGGTAGCATAGCCAATGAAGCAATATAAATACTAAACATATATGCACTAAGTGGTATAGCATCTAACTTCCTAAAGAAGGAGTTAAGAGAGTTGCAAGAAGAAATAGCAAAACTATATAAGTGGGAGATCTCAATCTTGTACTCTCAGAATTAGATAAATTAAACCACAAAACAGATAAGAAATAAGTTAAATAGGTAAATATAGTATTACAAAAGTTAGGTACGATAGGTCTTTGGAAAAAACTGAATGGACACAGAAAGGAGCATACTTTCTTCTAGCAGTCCATGGAACCTACAACAAAATTGACCATATATTAGGACATAAAGACTTCAAAATTAAATGCAGAAAGGCAGAAATAGTAAATGCATTGTTTTCAGACCACATTGCAATAAAAATTACATTCAACAAAAAGCTAGGGGTAAATAGACCAAAAATTGATTGGAAACTAAATAATAGTATACTAAAGAATTAATGGGGTAACAGCAAATCATAGACATAATTAATAATTTCACCCAAGACGACAACAATGAGACAACATACCAAAACTTGTGGGATGCAGCCAAAGTGATAACAAGGGGAAATTTTATATGGCTAGAGGCGTACTTGAATAAAATAGAGAAAGAGAAGATCAGTGAATTGGGGTTGCAACTTAAAAAAAAATCTAGAAAAGGAGCAAATTACAAACCCTTAATCAAATACTAAACTTGAAATTCTAAAATTAAAAGGAGAAATTGATAAAATTGCAAGTAAAAAACTATTGAATTAATAAATAAAACTAAGAGTTGGTTTTATGAAAAATTCAATAAAATAGACAAACCTTTGGTAAATCTGATTAGAAAAAGAAAAGAACAAAATTAATTGTTAGCCTTAAAAATGAAAAAGGAGAACTTTCCATTAATGAAGAGGAAATTAGAGCAATAATTAGAAGTTGCCTTGCCCAACTTTATGTCAATGAAGCTGATAACCTAAGTGAAATGGATGACTACTTCCAAAAATATAGGCTTCCCAGATTAACAGAGATGGAAGTAAATTGCTTCAATAGTCCCATTTTAGAAAAAGAAATAGAACAAGCTATTAATGAACTCCCTAAGAAAAACTCCCCAGGACCAGATGGATGTATATGTGAATTCTACCAAATATTTAAAAAACATTTAGCCCCAATGCTTTATAAACTATTTGAAAAAATAGGGAATGAAGGACTCCTACAAAATTCCTTTTATGACATATACATGTTATTGATACCTAAACCAGGTAGGTTGAAAACAGAGAAAGAAAATCATAGACCAATTTCTCTAATGAATATTGATGCAAAAATCTTAAAGAAAATATTAGCAAAATGATTACAGAAAATCATCCCCAGGATGATACACCATGACCAAGTAGGATTTATACCAGGAATGCAGGGCTGGTTAAATATTAGGAAAACTATTAGCATAATTGACTATATCAATAACCAAATTAACAAAAACTATATGATCATCTCAATAGATGCAGAAAAAAGCATCTGATAAAATCCAACTTCCATTCCTATTAAAAACACTACAGATTATAGGAATAAATGGACTTTTCCATAAAATAATCAGTAGAATCTATTTAAAACCATCAGTAAGCATCATATGTAATAGGGACAAACTGGAACCAATCCCAGTAAGATCAGGAATGAAACAATATTGTCCACTATCACCATTACTTTTGTATTATTTGTATTGTATTGTATTTTTGTATTGTAATATTGCATTAGAAATGCTAGCTTTGGTAATAAGAGTTGAGAAAGAGATTAAAGGAATTACAGTAGGTAATGAGGAAACCAAATTATCACTCTATGCTGATGATATGATGGGTGTACTTAGAGAACCCCAGAGATTCTACTAAAAAGCTATTAGAAATAATCCATGCTTTTAGCACAGTTGCAGGATACAAAATAAACTCACATAAGTCATCAGCATTCTTATATATCACTAACAAAATCAACAGTTAGAGTTACAAAGAGAAATTCCATTTTAAGTAACTGCTAATAATATAAAATATTTGGGAATCTGTTTGCCAAGGGAAAGTAAAGAACTATATGAGCAAAACTACAAAACACTTTCCATACAAATAAAGTCAGATCTAACCAATTGGAAAAATATTAACTGCTCTTGGATAGGTTAAGCAAATATAATAAAGATGACAATACTTCCTAAACTAATCTATTTATTTAATGCTATACCAATCAGACTCCCAAAATACTATTTTAATGACCTAGAAAAAAAACAAAATTTATCTAAAAGAAAAAATGGTCAAGACTTTTAAGGCAACTAATGAAAAATAAAATCAAATAAAAGTGGCCTAACTGTACCAGAATAAAACTATGTTATAAAGCAGTGGTTACCAAAGCCATTTGGTATTGGCTAAGAAATGGACTAGTTGATCAGTAGAATAGGTTAAGTTCAAAGGACAAAATAGTCAATAACTTTAATAACCTAGTGTTCGACAAACACAAAGACCCCAGCTTTTGGGATAAGAATTCACTGTTTGATAAAAACTGCTGGGAAAAATCGAAATTAGTATAGCAGAAACTAGGCATTGACCCACACTTAGCACCATACAACAAGATAAGATCAAATTGGGTTCATGATCTAGGCATAAAGAATGAGATTATAAATAAATTAGAAGAACATAGGACAGTTTACCTCTCAGACCTGTGGAGGAGAAAGGAATTTGTGACCAAAGAAGAACTAGAGATCATTATTGATCACAAAATAGAAAATTTTGATTATATCAAACTGAAAAGTTTTTGTACAAACAAACTACTGCAGACAAGATTAGAAGAGAAACAATAAACAGGGAAAACATTTTTACATTCAAAGGTTCTGACAAAGACCTCATTTCCAAAATATATAGAGAATTGATTCTAATTCATAAGAAATCAAGCCATTCTCCAATTGATAAATGATCAAAGGATATGAACAGACAATTTTCAGATGAAGAAATTGAAACTATGTCTAGCCATATGAACAGATGTTCCAAGTCATTATTAATCAGAGAAATGCAAATTAAGACAACTGAAATACCACTATGCTCATGTCAGATTGACTAGGATCACAGGAAAAGATAATGCTGAATGTTGGAGGGGATGTGGGAAAATTGGGACACTGATGCATTGTTGGTGGAACTGTAAATACATGCAGCCATTCTGGACAGCGATTTGGAACTATGCTCAAAAAGTTATCAAACTGTGCATACCCTTTGATCCATCAGTGTTACTACTGGGCTTATATCCCAAGGAAATCTTAAAGAAGGTATAGGGATCTGTATGTGCAAAAATGTTTGTTGCAGCCCTCTTTATAGTGGCTAGAAACTGGAAACTGAGTGGATGTCCATCAGTTGGAGTATGAATGAATAAGTTATGGTATGTGAATATTATGGAATATTATTGTTCTGTAAGAAGTGACCAGCAGAATGATTTCAGAAAGGCCTGGAGACACTTACATGAATTGTTGATGAGTGAAAAGAGCAGGACCAGGAGATCATTATATACTTCACAACAATACTATATGATTATCAATTCTGATGAATGTGGCTCTCTTTAACAATGAGATAGACCAAATCAGTTCAATTTATTCAATGATGAATAGAACCAGCTACACCCAGCAAAAGAACTCTGGGAAATGAGTGTGAGCCACTACATAGCATTTCCAGTCTCTCTGTTTTTGTCTGCTTGCATTTTTGATTTCCTTCACAGGTTAATTGTACATTATTTCAAAGTCCGATTCTTCTTGTGCAGCAAAATAAGTGTATGGACATGTATACATATATTGTATTTAACATGTACTCTCACATATTTAACGTGTATTGGTCTACCTGCCATCAGGGGAAGTGGATAGGGGAAAGGAGGGGAAAAATTGGAACAAAAGGTTTTGCAATTGTCAATGCTGAAATATTACCCATGCATATATCTTATAAATAAAAATCTATAATAAAAATAAATAAATGAGTGAATGAATGAATAGATAAATAAATGAATGAATAAACAAACAAACAAATAAATAAGTAAGTACATAAGTGAATAAATAAATGAAAGGACCTTGTAGAAGAGTGAATTAGCTAGATAAAGGCCTGTTTTGATTTCTGCAGGTACTACCTAGAGGGAACAATTGTAGGTACAAAGTTGGAAATCACCAAAATGACAGGACAAACAGCAAAATGATGTGAGTGGTGATTGAATGACATACAAAACATATTCTGTTTTGTACATGTGACATGTTTAGAGTAACTAAAGCAGAATTCACAAGGAAAAAATATGCACAAAGTAAATAGCACTGGAGATTTCCAATAGAATTTTTTCTCAATTTTTCCATTCCTAAGCCATGCCATGTAATAGATACAGACAGAATAAATAGCTTCATAAACTTGTAATTCATCATCTTGATGGGGAATCCTATACATTTATCCTTAGCAGTGGTCCATGTATATAACACTCCACATCACAAATGCGGTGACAGAAAACAATTCCCCAGAGCCATGCGAAGTAAGAGCAAGGCATTTGTCAGAATGGAGATTGTAAGACTTAGGCAATAAAGAACAAGCTAGAGGAGATCATAAAACCATTACATGAAGAAACTGTGGACATTTAGTCTAAAGAAAATATGAATCAATATGCAAAGTGGATAGCAGATTGGATTAAAAGCCAGAATCCTACAATATGTTGTTTACAAGAAACACATTTAAAACAGAGTGATACATACAGAGTGAAGGTAAAGGGCTGGAGCAGAATCTATTATGCTTCAGATAAAGTGAAAAAAGCAAGTGTAGCAATCCTGATCTCAGATCAAGTAAAAGCAAAGATAGAACTAAGTAAAAGAGATAAGGAAGGAAACTATATTTTACTAAAAAGTACCAGAGATAATGAAGCAATATCAATATTAAGCACATATTCACCAAGTGGTATAGAATCCAAATTCCTAGAGGAGAAGTTAAGAGAGATGCAAGAAGAAATAGACATTTTATGACCAATAAATCATAGACCAATAGAAATAGACCAATTTCTCTAATGAATATTGATGCAAAAATCTTAAATAAAATATTAGCAACAAGATTATAGAAAGTCATCCCCTGGATAATACACTATGACCAAGTAGGATTTATAGCAGGAAGGCAGGACTGGTTCAATTATTATGAAAACTATTAGCATGACTGAGTGTATCAATAACCAAAACAAAATCATAACAAAAATCATATGGTTATCTCAATAGATGCAAAAAAAAAGCATTTGATAAAATCCAATACCCATTCCTTTTTAAAACTCCAGAGAGTATAGGAATAAATGGACTTTTCCTTAAAATGATCAGTAGTCTATTTAAAATCAATAGCAAGCATCATATGTAATGGGGACAAACTAGAACATTCCCAATAATATCAGGAGTAAATCAATTGCCAACTATCACCATTACTATTCAATATTGTATTAGAAATATTCGCTTTGGCAATAAGAGAAGAAAAAAAGATTAAAGAAATTAGAATAGATAATGAGGAAACCAAATTATCACTCTTTGCAGATGATATAATGGTATACTTAGAAAACCCTAGAGAATCAACTAAAAAAAACTACTAGAAACAATTCACAACTTTAGCAAAGTTGCAGGATACAAAATAAAGCCACATAAATCATCATCATTTTTTATATATTGTCCATGAAGTCCAGCAGCAAGAGATACAAAAAAAATTTTCATTCAAAGTAACTGTCAATAATATAAAATATCTGGTAATCTATCTGCCAAGGGAAAATCAGGAACTATAGGAACACAACTACAAAATGCTTTCCACACAAATAAAGTCAGATCTAATCAGATGGAAAAATATCAAGTGCTCATGGGTAAGCCAAGTGAATATAATAAAAATGACAATACTACCTAAATTAATCTACTTATTTAGGGCCATAGCAATCAAACTCCCAAGAAATTATTTTGTAAACCTAGAAAAAAGAATAACAAATTTCATCTAAAAGGACAAAAGGTCAGATATTTCAAGGGAATTAATGGGGGCGAGGGGGGAAGCTAATGAACATGGCCTAGCTGTGCTAGTCCTAAAACTATATTATAAAGCAGCAGTCATCAAAACCATTTGGTATTGGCTAAGAAATAAAGCAGTTGATCAGTGGAATATGTTAGTATCACAGGACAAAATAGTCAATAACTATAGCAATCTTGTGTTTCACAAACCCAAAGACCCCAGCTTTTAGGATAAGAACTCACTATTTCACAAAAACTGCTGGGAAAATTGGAAAGTAGTATGCAGAACCTAGGCATTGACCAACACCTTCCAGGGTCCTCAAACTATGACCTCCGGGCTAGATGTGGCAGCTAAGGACAATTAACCCCCTCACCCAGGGCTATGAAGTTTCTTTATTTAAAGGCCCACAAAACAAAGTTTTTGTTTTTACTATAATCAGGCCCTCCAAACAGTCTGAGGGACAGTGAACTGGCCCCCCATTTAAAAAATTTGAGGACCCCTGCCTTACTCCATATACCAAGATAAAGTCAAAATGGGTTTATGATTAGAAACCAATGATTTTATAAGCAAATTAAAAGAACATAGGATAGGTTACCTCTCAGATTTGTGGAAAAGAAAGGAATTTGTGTCCAAAGAAGAATTGGAACTCATAACTGAACACCAAATAGATAATTTTGATTATATCAAGTTAAAAAGTTTTTATACAAACAAAACTAATGCAGACAAGATTAGAAGGGAAGCAATAAATTGTTTTTTTTTTACATTTTTACATTTAAGAGTTCTGATGAAGGCCTCATTTCTAAAATATATAATTATCTCAAATTTATAAGAATTCAAGCCATTCTCCAAATGATAAATGGTCAAAGAATATGAACAAAAAATTTTCAGCTAAAGAAATTAAAACCATTTCTAATTATATGAAAAGGTGTTCTAAATCACTATTGATTAGAGAAATGCAAATTAAAACAACTCTGACATACTACTACATACCTCTCAGATTGGCTAAGATGACAGGAAAAGATAATGAGGAATATTGGAGGGGATGTGGGAAAACTGGGAAACTAATACTTTATTTGTTGAACTGTGAATGGATCCAACCATACTGGAGAACAATTTGGAACTATGCTCAAAATGTTATCAAAGTGTGCATACACTTTGATCCAGTTTCTATTGGGCCTATATCCCAAAGAGATCTTAAAGGAAGGAAAGGGGCCCATATGTGCAACAGTGTTTATGGCAGTCCTTTTTGTACTGTCAAGAAACTGGAAGCTGAATGTATGCTCATCAGTTGGAGAATGGTTTAATAAGTTATGGCATATGAATGTTATGGAATATTATTGTTCTGTAAGAAACAACCAGCAGGATGACTTCAGAGAGGCCTGGAGAGATGGAGAGAGAGAGAGAGAGAAGCACAAATAAGCAGGGCAGCTTTGAAATAACATACTGAATTTAGTCTATACTTTTTAAATGGAAATGCACACAAAACCCCAAGATTATACACACATGTATATGTACATATATGCATAACATACACATACATACATAATGGTATTTATTATTTTATACATAAAAAATACAAATATATTTTCTATTCTTTTTATATGGCAATATTCATGTTTGTACTTGTCTGATTCAGAATAATAAAAATAATTAAAGGTATTAAAATCCCTTGAAGGTAAGGAAGTTTTTATTTTCCCTTTTTTCTTTGATCCTTAGCCTTTAATTTTACAGCACTGACTGGATTTTAGTAGATGCTTAACAAATGCATGTGGAATTGGATTGAAGGATTGGATTGGATTGGACTCATTCTTTTCAAGTATCTAAATTATGTGTATGTGTAGTGGAAGGTATGTTTTCATCTCAACAATATTCTTGGTAACATTTCTGTGGGGAGAAATGAGCCTCATTGGAGACACATTTCACATTTCACAGGCAATTGAAGAGGGATAAGTAAGTGATGCCCACATTCAAACTTTATAGAGTAAGTTCCAAAACCAGTGATATCACTTTTGGGAAAGTGTTCTCCATCGCACTAAATGAAGAAATCACTGGAATAACTTGAATCCTCTGTACCACCTGGACAAACTAAGTTATGGAATAATGACCAAATGCCCCCTTTCCCATGGGCAGGCAGTTTGAATATCAACTAGTCTCCAATTCCCTAGGCATTCCTTTATCCTCAGCCTAAATTAGCACCACCTCCTAAATCATGACTTGCATACTAAGTCCAGGCTCTTTGTTCCTTTTTCACAAGATTTGGCCATAATTGATCCAACTAAAACCTCCATAAAACTGACCACTTTGAGGTACCTGATTCCACTGGGTAATCCAGTAAACCCTTTAACACAGTTTCTAGCATATAATAGACATGTAATCAATTCTTTTCCTTCTTTTCTTGTTTACTTCATTCTTTCTCTCATTTTTGGTGTTACTATCCCTAAGCATTTTTGCCTACAAACCTCCTTTCCCCCCTGCAGAAAACAAACAAACAAACAAAAAAAAACCCAGATTTTAAAATTCTCCATTGTAATAAGTTAACATAGACATGTTGGTCCTCTACAAAACTTTTTGTTTCATTATGCCCATAGTCCATCACCACTCTTCAAGAAATGGGAAGATGTTTCATACTTAGACTTCTAGAATTGTAGTTGATTATAGAGATCTTATGTCTTTAAAGATCTCTCTACAATTGTATAGGGATCATAAAATTGTTCTCTTGCTTATATTCACATCACTCTGCATTGGTCCATATAAGGTTTCTTGGAGGTTTTGTTTCAGCTTTTTGGTCTTTTTTCCCCTAAATCCATCTCTTTTGTCATTTCTTATGGTGCAATAATAATCTGTTAAAACACTTTTCTGTGGAGAGAGATGGACAGAAACAGAGAGACAGACCAGGGCTGGATGGAGGAAGGAGGAGACAGAGAGAGACAGAGAAAAAGACAAAGAATGAGAAAATGTTTCAATAAAGGTTCATTATTTAGTTTATAACTATTTATCCAGAATTTTCCCTTTGTTCTTGCCCTCACCATGAAGTGTATTCATTTAGACCAAACACCAATCCAGAATGAAATAACAATATAAAAACAAAACCCCTTAAAAGTATACACAACAAACAAACAAGATTTGATAATCATCAATGCCAGTTCACCAAGCAACAATGAGACAAAAATGGGAAGAAATACAAGAGTGTTATCAATTCACCTAACCACAATTCAATTCTCTTTGGGCAGGTAAGTGGGTCAGTGAGCCATATGAGGTTTTAAGTGTTCAATTTGTGATAGCAGTGACCTTGCCAAAGAGACCAAAGACATGCCAAAGACCATGCCAAAGCTCTTCTAGTAACCACAGGCTTAAATTACAGGACATTTATAATATGCATATATCCCAACACAGTATATATATATATATATACAGCTATTTAACACAAGCAAATAGGCATAACAATAAAAATGTTCCCAGCTAACAAAAAGGTAAAATACACACTTAATACCAATACAAAGTAATATGCATAACAAGAAAAATATAAGAAAAAATATTTAAACATGAAACATTTAACAATCTAGACTAGATCTAACAATGATGAGATCTAATTATATCCAAAGCCATGTGTGTAACTCTTGTTCTAACATTAGGATTATAGGTTAGTATGAGTTAGTCTAGGCTAGATAGTCCTAATCCTTATGTGACCTATTAACATATCTGTCTTTATGCTAGCACTGGTCAAAAGTATAGGTTGATTATAATTCATAGACTGATCATAATTTTCGTCAGAAAATATATCCAGTCTTTAAAATCCAAATGTGTAAAAGGCTCAGCTAGGTTAGCTTAGTTACTGAAAGAATGTGTCTATAACTTAGGAGATGCTATATTTCAAGTATTAGACCAAAAAAGGTATTAGGTTCAGTTCTCTCCCATCATTTGACCTAAATGGTGGAGTTTTCTTCATTTGAAATATGTTTGCAGTCCTTTGACTGGATCAGACAGTCTATAACTGGATAACAATCTCTTTAACTTAAAGGCTATTAAGCTATTGTTGTAAGGGAACTTGATCCACTCATCAGTTGGTAATGAGCATTTTGTTTAAACAATCACCACTAGTCTCTATAGCCTATTTTGTAAATAGGTTATATTTTTGTCAATTCTTCCTTAATTAGATATTGTGCAGTTTTTTATGACTCTATTAACTGTGGGTCCCATGAACACCAAGATTTCTTAACAGAATTCTATCATATTGTTCAGGGCATTGAACAAACATGGACATTAGATCAGTATGTATTTCTTTCAGCATTCTTTGAACAGAAGATACAGATTCCCTTCAAATAAGAAACATGTTGGTTGAGAGGTCTGCATATTTTCCATTGTCAGAGACTGAAAAACATAGATGAATAAGTAAGTGATGCCCACATTCAAACTTCATAGAGTAGGTTCCAAAACCAGTGTTATCACTTTTGGGAAAGTGTTCAAGAAAAGCCACATACTAGCTATACTATGATGTTTAATATAGTATTTGCCTCTCACATATTCCTCAGTGTTCAGTTAAAACATTTAGATTTCAGATCCCCTAAAGGTGGGAAAGTATACTCAATTTCTCGATGATGCCTGAAGTTAATCATTTCTATGAGCATTGTAATTTCAAAGTTTCTACCTCAAAGTTTCTGAATAAGTAATACCAGGAAGTCTACATATTGAAATTTTTCCCCCCACAGTCCTGATCCAAACTAGAGCAAACAGAATAAAGTGACTTGTCCACTAGAAATGTCTGAAGCTAGATCTGAACTCAGGACAATAAGGCTTGCTGACTTCAGGCTCAGCACTCTGCCTATTGTACCTTTTAGCTGACCAGAACATAATCTTAACTCAAAAAGAAGTTAAGAAGCAAGTTGGAGAAGGGAACACATTCTAGGAATTGGGAACAGACTGTGAAAGAAGATGGAATAATGAACAGGAATTAGGATAGATATGCTGAACATAATATATATGAAAGGTAATAATCAATTAACATTAATTTATTGATTTATTAATTCACTAATTGCTATTGTCAAGTGCAGGAGATGAGAAAACAAAATTGAAAGTCTGTATCCTGAAGAAACTTATAATCTATCAAGAAAGATAAAATATACCCAGATAATTACATTTCCTGATTTCCCTGCTTCAAATGTCTCCCTTTCTCAATCCTATCTTTCTGAAGTGTAGGTCTAATCATGTAACTTCATATTCAGTCAACCCCAATGGTTTCCAATTTCCTCCAGAATCAAATAAAAGCTGTTCTGTTTGGCTTCTTAAATCCCTTTACAGCCTTGTCCCATTCTACCTCATTGTCCTCCTCCCCTTCGATAGTTGTCCTTGTCCTTTCTGTTTCTCATACACAAATATTTCCTCTTGATGCATTTTTGCATTAACTTTGCTCATGATGGCTGGAATGGGCTCCCATCTTATCTCCCTGGTTTTCTTTAAAATAATGGTGAAGCAAAAGCTTGGTTCAGAGTCCAAAAGCAATCTGAAAAGGATTTTAAAGGTCATACTAAAGTGCTTGAATTTTATTCTAAAAGGGATCCTCTGGAATCTCTTGTTCCGGGAAATGACAAGATCAGACTAATGCCTTAGATAGGCATTATATTCTCCACTGCTATGGAGAAGAGCAGAGACTTTGGAAGTTCAGAGTCCAAATAGGAATCCACTAAAAGGACTTAGACTGAGATGGCCACATGAGTGAAAAGAAAAAACAGAAGCAAGAAACATGGTAGAAGTCAAAATCGATAATTCATTACAATTGATTTATATTGAAGATGCTGTAGATAAATACCCAATGTTAGTTACAATAATGTTTTTAATGTTGTGAAGATTATTAAAGTTATTAAGGCAGGCTACCTTGTTTAGAATATCTTCAGTATTAAAAATGCATGTACACTCATATACCATAGTGTGTGTATGTGTGTATATGTATATATATGCATTCATATGTATACATACATATGTAAATATGTATGTAAAACACTCACTACATACTTCTATTTTTCAATTCTTTCTCTGGAAACAGACAGCATCTTCCTTTATAGGTCCTTTAAAGTCACTTTGGCTATTTGTAATGGTCAAAATGACTTCATTACCCATTTTTCTTTAAAAAAAAAAAAAAGTATTGCTTTTACTATGTACTATGTTTATTTGGAGCTGCTCATTTTGTTCTTCATTATTTCATGCAAGTACATTCCTGTTTTTTCTAAAATAATCTAAGAATAAAATAATATTTTTAAAAATTAAAAAACAAAAACAATAAACAAAAAAACAAAATATGAAAATATTGGTGGGGAAATCTCTGAAAAGAGGGAAGGAAAGAAAATGTTATTACAAAAATTCATCTAAATTTCTAATTCCAAAATAATAAAAAGACAGACAAGTCATAGTGGTTACAGAGAATAAAAGAAAAATTAGGAAATAAAACAATTCCTTATAAGCAGAAATCATAACAGCTTGCTCATTAGATTAGTGTGATTACTTCTTTATTAGGCCTTATTTGAGCTGTCATCTGGTATCAATTAGGTCAGTTATAATCTGTCAGGTCTACTGGAGGAAAATGGAGTACAGTCCATCATGGTATGTTGGTAAGATAATTGTAGCAAAGTTAATCATGATCAGTTTTTATTTAGTCCTCTACTATCAACAAAGCTGAAGCTGATCTTACTCTGATGCTGTGTTAAAAAAAAAAAAAAAAAAAAAAAAGGAAATTGGAGGTGAACAAAAGTATTGTTCAAAATTTTTAGAAATGTTCCTATTTTCATTTCCAAGGATCACCACTAAAATTAAGTCAGATGGGAGGAGGGAGGCTGTATCAAAAACAAAACAAAAATAATGTCCATGGTGGAGGACTAGCTTAAAACTGAAAATCTCAATTTCTTTTTAATTACTTAAATTTGCACTATAAGAAAGATAGTAACTACTATTTGATGTTTTTATTATACTATATGGATAACTTCAAACAAAAACAAGTCGGGGAAAGAAGGTTCCAGAATTTATAGATGCTGTAACAAAGAGATAAAACAGGTCTGGATAAAAATGTTACAGGAAAGATATTAAAATCAGGGTCTTTAGAATATATTTCTGTCTGTTCTGTGTAGCTTCGAGGCCATATTACAAGGGAGTCTAGTTAAACTATTGAATATATGCCAAGTCAGTCAGCCAGCAAACATTTTTGTATATGCCAGGCACCCTTCTAAGCACTAAGAAAACAAGCTGAAAAGACAATCCCTGTCCTCAAGAAGACTTCATTCTGACAGGAAAAATGACTATAATAACAGCAGCAATAATAACATCAAAAGGAACCTGAAAAAAAAAGAAGATAAGGAGATCATGATTGGAAGATAGTCCTAATTAAAGCTCTTTAGATTATGTTTTAGTTTAGAAATTGAGGCAATAAAATAAAAGAAAGGAACCAGCTCCATTTCAAGGTCAATTTGGGTCTAGTATAAAAGCAGTAAAGAAAAGTCAGGAAATGAATAGAATTGGAGATTTCACTGTGAATTTTCTATAACAGAACAGAAAATAGCCATTTACCCAGCATGACTGGGGAACAGGATTTCATGTTTTGAATCTGGGCTCTAAAGTCCAGTACCTCCCCTGTGTATCATGGGTAAATAATTTACTGGACCTCCGTTTCATTTTCTGAAAAATCAAAGAGGTATATTGGGTTCCTGCTAAGTTCTTTGTCCCATTTAAAATTGCAGGATTCTATGACCTTTACACCAAGAATGCATATTCTTGGTAAGTATTTAAAAACTGGCTCTGTGGAAAAAACAAATGTCAACATTGTAAAAAACACATTCTTGACACTGAAAATCAGATATCGAGGAAAATTTACTAAAGACTCTTAATCAATCATCTTATTTTCTGTTCAGAAGTTGGCTCCACTCCTCTTCAGGAAGAGGGAGAGCTGAAGGGAGAGAAGCTTTATACTTTTCCTCCTTTCAGAGAACAGATTGGTCCATTCCCTTCTGGGTTACAATCTTTCTGATATACCTCATCATACATTCCATATTCTAAAATGGTGAAAAACTCTTCCTAGAGGATGTGTAGTTTGAATATTAAACTTTAATTTAATTAATTTAATTTAATTTAACATTCAATTAGTCTATTAAGAAGGATGGTTATTTGGTCAAGTCAAGTCACTAACTCCCTATTAATTTGAGCTGGATCAGCTATTATCCTAATTTTTTGGTTTTCTCAAAACCACAAGACTCTTTCTAATTGGTTGAATCCACCTATGTCTTCCTAGCTTCCCAATTCCTTGTTTGCTCAAGGCTTCTGGGAGATTGAAACAATTATTCTGTAGAATCCTAGCCCTCCTTAACCTCTCACATTCTGAAAATCTTTTGGTCAGTAGTATCCACCGTACTACACTACCACAAAGCTTGCAACACTATATGGAAGGCTAACTTTTTAATATTTCTAAATAACAACAAATTTAATCAGTATGTTAACATTTTATCCATTCTTCTTTAAGTCTAGAAATCAATAAAACAATAAATCAAGCTCTGATTTACATTTGCCATTTTCCAAGATGTAAATGCTCACACTGAAAATTTAACATTTGACTCTTCCAAGCTAGTTTGAGTTGGCTCCAGCACATCCTTGTCTATATTTCTAGCAGAATATATACTCACCCTCAATGCAAAGAAATTGACCAATCTACAAGTGTTAAACTGACACAACTGACACAAACCATCTCATTCTTCCTTATGGAATTGGTACAATTCTTTATTTGTCTAAAGGAAGAACCTAAAAGCATTGATTTAAAAAAAAAAGTGAAATATAATGATATTATATCTAGCTATTCCTTGAACTTAGCAAACTATACAAGGTTAGTCTAGAGATCACAAAGAGCTGGTTCTAAATCCCTCTTCTCATATTTATCAGCCATGTGATCATAGGTAAATGAGTAAATAACTCATTTACTTAACTTGGATGAGCTTCCCTTATTAAATAGGAATTATAGAAGAATTAGACTTATTTTGGGACTCAAACAATTCCTGAGCTGCAGGATAACATATAGAAGTTAGTTATCATCAATAGGCATGAGTTAACACATAATCAATAGCCTCAGTGATTCATGCTTTCAGCATTATAGGTCAAATTTTGAAAATATAAGTAAAATGCCTCAGACACTGTGTAATCCTAACCAAGTCACTTAATCCTGTTTATCTCAAGTTCCTCATCTGTAAAATTAAGGAAAGGGTAAATTATTCCAATATCTTTGCCAAGAAAACCCCAAATGGGATCATAAAGAGTCAGACAGGACTGAAAAATTACTGCCAAAAAAAAAAGCTAATTAAGAGTTAGCTATAATAAAGATATTTAAGGAAAGGCAGCATAGCTGGTTTAGAGTCAAGAACACTGATTCATTCCCTACTCTTCACTCCTATTAGCTGTAGGACCACAGACAAATCATTTAATCTCTCAGTGACCTTTTCCCAACACAGGTGATTTTCTAAGATTATTAACAGACACGTATGGATCTTCATTGTAGAAGGAGTTTTCCATACTGATTCCCTTTTTCCCCAAAAGAAAAATCAAACAAATTATTTTACATTTTGTTTTACAAATTCCTTGACCAGTCAATGGGAGGGGAAAAAAAGGAGTGTGGTACAGTGGAGACAAAAAGCATTGGCTTTGAAATCAAAGAAGCTGGGTTTGTATACAAGCCTTTGTCATTTGTAACTCATGTGAACCTAACAAAAGTCACTTCATTTCTCTGGTCCTCATTCTTCTCATCTGAAAAATGAAGGAATTGAATTAGGTAAGCTGGAAGTTCATGTTTGGCTCTAAACCTATGATTCTCTAATAGAAAATTGCCCAGATAGTCATACCTTAAGAAGAGATCTATGTTAGTACAAGATTAAGTGTATCTAAAGCTTTATCCTCTATGTTCTGTTCCATCTCATTTTTAATCTATGCATTTCCTCTCTATCCCTGAATAGCTCATTTCTAACATAGTGATGCTGTGATCACTACTGCCACCCTTCCAAATATATAAAGTGGTAAAAAAAAAAAAAAGAAAAAGAAAGATATGGTCACAAAAATTAATGTCAATTCAATTAATATCATGTATTCATATTGTCATAATAACAGTAGTAGCTTTTTAATGTCTTACATCCATTGTCTACTGGGTAGTGGATCTATCTTACTTTCCAAGTAATAGGAAAGCTAGTTCACTAGGGCTTCATGTAGATGGAGAAGTGGATGTGTATTTCAATGCTTGCCATTGTTGCTCTATGAAAATGCAGACTGGCTAATAGGAGCACAATATGCAAGATGCCAGTGTATCTCTATGATTTACAATATGTCTAATGAGCAAGCCCGATGAAGAGGTTTGTTGTCTACCATAAAACCAGATGGATGTAAGCAGTGATTAGAAGCAATTAACTCCATGCAGCACTAAATAACTTTCCATCATTAATGTACATTTTTTCCACCTCATTAGAGGTACCAAAGGAGAACATGAGGTAAGGAGCACTCAATTTGAATTTCAGATATGCATATGTTTTGGGGGAAAAACCCTTTTGCAAGGAAAACAAAATACACATTGATAAAAATCTAGCCTGAAATCAACTATAGAACAGCCTGATTGTTCTTGGATCTTTCTTCCTGAGAATGACCATTTGCTAACCTTGAGTATCATATTGCATAAACCATAGTCTTGTAATGGAAAACTCATCACACTATCAACTATCAACCAAACAGGTGCTGCAGAAAAGAAATTATAAAGAGAGAAATTAATCAGCCTATAGTGATTGCTAAATTCATTTGAGTCTATATCTTAAAAATAACTCTTAAAAATTGTGAAAAAGACTTAATAAAAGATAAGACATTTTGGGGGGAAATTTCAAATTTAAGCACTCAGAGTCAATGATTGCTTGATAATTCCCAGTCTCTAAGATGTTCAATAATAACATCTCTGCAGATTGGCAGTCATCTTAAAAATATATTAATTTACAGATATAATGCTAAATAGTGTATATGTACACTATGTACAAGCAATTCATGTCCTATTATTGCTTCATAACTAACAAGAAAATATACAAATATATCAAGTAATTAGGAGAGAAATATATTGGCTTCCACAGGTATAAAGAGATTTGATTTATTTTTTTTTGGGTGGGGGAGGGAGGTTGCAATGCTATGGATTAAGTTACTTGCCCACGGTCACACAATCAGTAAATGTCAATTGTTTGAGGTGAGATTTGAATTCAGGTCTTCTTGATTCAAGGACTGATGCCTGGAATTCAATGTGTCACTTGCCGACCCTGAAATCTGTTATAAAAAACACAAAATTGTCAACTTGAAATTTAAAAAGAACCTCAGTGACCATTTAACATAACCTATATACAAAATGAATAGCATTATTACATTCCCAACAAGAGGCTCTTTAGCTTCTGCTTGAAGACCTTTAAAGAGGTCTCCTCATTAAGACAGCCCATTCTACCTTCAAATAACAATACCTATTGGAAAATTTTTCCATGCATTCAGCCTAAATTGGACACTTTACAACTTTTACTCAAGTGTTTCTGGTTCTGCCTTCTGAGGTCAAAGAAAATAAATTGAATTACTGCTTAAATGATAACCATTATTTTCTTCACTCCAGTCTTAGCATCCTCCAAATTTTTACTTGATCTTCATAAGATATTCATTCAAGGCTTTCACCACCATTTGCAGACATCTAGGCATCTAGACACTCTTTAGCTTATCAACATCCTTCTTCAATTATGAACTGAATGAAATACTTCAGATGAGTTCTGACAAGAGAACCTCATTGTTCCTGGAAGCTATGGTTCTCTTACACAGGCTACATTGACATATTTTGACTGCCACATCACATTGATGACTCATATTGAGATTTCAGTCCACAGATATTTTTTTCAGTGAAACAGTTGCTAAGCACATTTTTCCCATCTTGTACTTGTGCAACTGACTTTATGCACCAAAATTAAGGCTACACTTTTCCTAATGGATTTTGAATTGTTAGATTAAGCTCAAGGCCAAATTGTCAAGATTTTATTGCTTCCCTGTTCTGCCTCTCAGCATACTAGATATCATTCCCACCACTGTGTTATCTTAGAATTGGATGTATTACTATGTACTATGCATTGTGCTGAGTAGTTTAAAAATATAGTTTCATCTGATCTTCTCAACAACCCAGAAAGGCTATTATTGCCTTCATTTTATAATTGAAAAACTGAGACAAACAAAGTCATCACATAGCTGATGTCTGAGGCTAGATCTGAACTCAGGATTTTCTGGTTTCGTGTATAGTTCTCTTATCTATTATGTTACCTATGTCTTTATCCAAGTCATTTGTAGGTGATGAGTAGATAGAGTACCAGACTTAGATCCAGGAAGATCTGAGTTCAAAACCAGTCTCATATATTTAATAGATATGTAACTTTGGTAAGTAACTTAAAATCTCTTTGCCTCAGTCTGTTACTTGATTGACAATTATTATTTACTAGGTGCCAGAACACCCAAATATTGACATGAGCAGTGGTAATACAAAAAGGCCTAGAAAAGAAACAAGAAATCCAATCTCTTCTTCCAGGGAATTTACAATCATATGCAATTATGCTTCCAGCTTTTTCTTCAATAAGTGAGGATAATATTGGCATCTACATCCCAGGTTTCTTATGAGGATAGAATGTTGATATATAGAAAGTGCTTTCCAAGTCTTAAAGTATTAGCATCATTATCATCATCATCACCACTATCATTATCAACATTATCATCATCTTAGAGATCCTGGTGTTATGGTTATTATCAAGATCCTTTTTTGGGTGTAATTCTCAGGGATAAAAGGACCATAAGCAATAAAGAAACAAGTTACCAGAAATGTCAAAGTCAGCTCAGAGACCACTCAGAGACATTTATAGTCTCTGAGACTCACTATCAAGAAATAGGGAAAGTAGAGGGCTGACTTGATGAAGGTCCAGGACAATTGGAAAGACACAACAAGGACATTAGAAGAACCAGGTGTGGCAGTGACTAGTGTAGCCTTGGAGCTCAGATGGAAACAATTCAACACCAGGACCTTTAAGATCCTCAGCACTTTGTCTTAAGATATTATGTTCTGAAGATCCAGTCAGTCAATAAACATTAATTAAAGACCTACTGTGAGACAAACATTGTGGAAAGGATTTAGGATACAGAAAAAGTAAAAATAAATACTCATTTTTCCAGGAGTTCTTTTTCTAAATTAAGAAACAACATTCAAAAAACTACAAATGGGACATAGATAAGATTAATTGGAAATAATCAATGGAGAGATGCGACTGAAATTAAGAGGTATTGGGAGAATTATTAGGTTAAATGGATGATCCTTGTCAACAGATTGGATATATGTTGAGAAAAGGTGAGAATGTATTGAAAATATCTAGGCTTTAAGTTGGAAAACAGAGTAGACAGTTGTTCTCTCCATAGTTATATGGAAGTTGGAAAGAACAGAGCATTTGGAAAGAAAAACGAGTTCACGTTTTAGATGAGTCTTAATAAATTTAAGATATTCATGAAACATCTAGTATGATATGAATGATCAGTATAGATATTTGGAAATATAAAACTGGAAATCAGCAAAATATTTAGGGCTAGAAAAGGCACATTTGAGAATTTTCAGCATGGAAATAATAACTGGATCATTATGTGAAATATTATGAAGAGAAAAAAAAAAGAGGGACCAAGACAGAGCCCTCTGAAACACCTTCAGGGAGCAAGTATAATCTGGATGAAGATGCAGCAAGGATATTGAGAAGGAACAATCATCTCTAAAGTGAGTAGGGGGAGTGAGGGAAGGAAAGAAAAAGAAAATAAAGAAATTTATATAATAGCCTTATTATTATTTCATTCTCATGACAGCTGTATTATATTTATGCAATATTATTCCCATTTTACAATTGAGAAAATTGAGGCAAATGTTAAATGACTTGTCAAGGGTAACAGCTATTCTGTTTCTGAGGCAGACTTTGAACCTGGATCTTCTTGTATCCAGACTCAGTATTCTACATATATAGCTTCACCTACCTGCACTTGAAATCACACCATTCAAGACCTTGCTGCATGAATATAGGCCTCTTTCCTCTTTGACCACTAATCTCCTTGATGTGGAAATTCATCTTAATTTCAGAGTTTGGTTGTTCCACATGTAACTTCCTCAAATCATTGCTTATTTTATTTTCTCTAAAGAGAGAAACAAAAAGTCAGTCAACATTGTCCTGACATTCAAAATTATTGAATGATTACTATATGTTTCATGACATTGTAGTCCCTATATAATTACAAAGACATGTGGGAAATTACAATTTTGTTAGTGAAACAAGAGGGGGAAAGAAAGCATTATGATAATGAGTAATTTCTTATTTTTGTGAAATAAACTTTGTTTAGAGAAAAGATATATTGACTATGATTGAAATTATCTAACAACCTTCCTTTGGGAGTGGGGAACTTGAGTGACTCCTTGAGGAACAGGAGATAGAACTTGAATGTTGGAAGGCTATATATTTTAGAGCAATCAGGAAGGAGTGTGTCAAGTTTGGAGCATTAGATCATCTTCAATAAAGCAGAATTTATGTGTTTAAGAATCTTCTGAAAAAATAACTAGCAGGTTCAGAATCAAAGTCATTGGCATTTCAAGTTCTTTCATGTTTTACCAGTCTTAACTCTTTCTGTTCTTTTCATCTCAGGTATAACCAAGCAGATATTTCTTTTTTATTTTAAATGGGAAAATCATCAGCAAACTTGAATATTTCTCTACACAAAATCCAGAAAACAGGATTATACATAAAACTAGAAACATGTATTATCTATGTACCTATTCCCACCATTCCCCTAAGATGTATCTATCAATCTGTTTATAGAAATAAATATACAGATAAATAGATATTGCCTTTTCTTTTAATAAACATTTAATTACTATCTGGGTGAGCTTCCAAATCACACTCTTATCTTCTCTGTGTATCTTTGAAATGTTTTCTTAGTGCTTCTTTCTTTTTTAACATCACTATCACCAACAACATTTCCAAATCACCACAATCATCACCTCTCCTCCCCCCAAAATAAATCAAAGTCTTACCTTGTAACAAAAGTATGGAAGTAAAAAACAAATCAATGTATCTCATTGGATATGAGATGGAAATGTATCTCATTCTGTATCTCTAGTCCATCACGATTCTAATAAGAGATGAAAGGCATGCTTCATTATCATTTATCTGGAGGGCTGATTTATCATCATTTTGATTAGGAGATTTCAGTCTTTTAAAGCCTTTTTCTTGTACAATGCTGTTGTCATTTTATGAATTGTTTTTGTGATTTTTCTCATTTCATTCAGTATTAGTTCATATAAGTCCTTTCAGGTTTCTCTGAATCCATCCCATTTATTATTTCAATATTCTATTACATTCCTAGACCATAATAATTTCAGTCTTTCCACAGTGAGATGAGATCCACTTTGTTTCAATTCTTTGCCAACTCTGCAAGTGTATTGCAAGAAGCTGAAGACTGAGGCTTCTTACATAAATATGAGCACATTTTTATTCCTCCTTTCCCCCAGGTTATTAGATTCTAGATGGTCTGAAAGGCAATACTGCCTCTGTTCTGTTTAATAAATTCTCATTCTCAAGCTATTACTATAATTACATCAAAAAGCAAATTTGATCTACAGATATTTTCCTCTAATCCTCAACTATGAAAAATTCCCTCATCGAGGAAGAGGTAAAGTAATTGCAGCTATCTCTGTCAGCCAGGATATGGAGTCTAATGATAACAGCCTCACAAATTAACAACAGAAAACACAAATCCCTAACTTGTTTACTTAGCACCCTCCCTACCATGACTCCAACAGTACCTACATTCTGACAAATTATATAACCTGACTTATCAGTCTGTCCTCTGGGATCCATTGGGTAAATGTTTCAATTGTCTTTTAGGATAAGGGGAGAATGGAAAGGGGGAATAAGGATAAGGACTGTATATGTATGAATGTATGTATGTTTGTACATATGTGTGCATGTATGCATATTACACACATTTCTATATATACATATAAGCATATGTGTATACATATATGTATGCGCATGACATATACACATGACAGTTTATATGTTTCATTTGTGTTGATAATGCTTTCTTACTGGAATATTATTGTTTTATAAGAATTGATGGGCAGAATATTCTCAGAAAACTTGGAAAATCTTCCACAAACTCAAGCAAAATGGTATTGTGTACAAAGCAAAAGCAATGTTTTTTATAACTTCATATATGCTTTCTCAATGGGGCAGGGGGAAGAGAGAGAATCTGGAATTCAAAGTTTTAAAAACAAATGTAAAAATTATTTTATATATAACTGGGGGAAATAAAAATATTAAATAAAAAAGGAAAAAATAATGCCTTCTTAAGCTTAGAAAATCAATAAAACAATAAACTAAGCTCTGATATGCAGTGTTTGCTAATTTATGAGGTGTCATTGATCAAAAAGAAAATGGAACTATTGGTTCTTGCTAGTAGGGTAGAGTTGGCTCTAGCACATTCCTGAATGTACACAAGAGTTTTTTTTTTTGTTTTTTTGTTTTTTTTTTTTGTATATCCAACAGTATCTACTCTCACCTCACTATTCTATGACTCAAAGTAATCAATCCCATTTGTGGAAGAAGAAGGAGAAGAAATTTGAGAATGTGGAAACATACTCTGGTTGAAACAACAGCATGCTGATAGCAGCACTCAATCAAAGAATTAAAGGACAGAGGGAATTGAGATGGAGAGTCAGGCCATAGGGGATGAGAAGTATACATCAGGTATGAAAGTGGATTGGATTCCAGTTGAGAACAGCCCTGCCCTCCAAGTGATCTTAGACCTATGAAGTTTAAATTCTCCAATTTGGTAGAAGATTGAGACAGCTTCAAGGTATGGGCTCTAATGATAGACCCAGGAGTTCCTGTGTTTGTTTGTGTGTTTGTTTGTTTTTAATAGAAGAAGTTAGAAAGTAGGTATATAAGTAGAATATAAAATAGGGAAATATACATATAAGAGACTAAAACTAAAAAGATCTTAGGAGAAAAAGACACAATCAAAAAACCTCATGCATAAGCATTTAAATTAATAAGTCAAAATTAAAACAGAAGGGAAAATAACTACCACAATACTTAAATTGCTACATTTTTTAATATTTCTAGATTAAGGAGAATGATTAAATGTCTGATGAAATGGCAGATTCCATGGACCCTCAAGAGAGAGCATTACACCACAGCACGATGTTTCTAGGTAATAGCTAAAAAGAGAAAAAAATATTGGAGGAGGGACAGAGTAAATACCTATTGACTGATATAGTTTAATTAAGTCATATTACTGTGTTATGAGAAATAATGATTACTGTCATATGATTAACACAGAGAATCATAGTAAAAACTTCCATAAACTAAGATAGTGTGAAGTAAGTTGTCAAGAAAAAGATGTGTATGTTTGTATGGATATGGGTTTGAGTTTATATGTGGACTTGTATATACATATTATATATGTATAATCACTTCAACTACTATTCCATCATTTGCAATCATGTTTGACTCTTCATTTGAGTTTTTCTTGCCAAAGACATTGGAATCGTTTGCCATATTCTTCTTCACCTCTTTTTTTCAGATGAGGAAACTGAGACAAGCAGGGTTAGGTGACAAGCTGTCTAGAAAGTGTCTGAGGTTGGTTTTGAACTCAGAAAAAAGAGTTTTCCAGTCTCCAGACCTGGTGCTCTATTCACCAGCTGTCTATGTGGTCATGTA
Source organism: Sarcophilus harrisii (assembly GCF_902635505.1). Taxonomy (NCBI): domain Eukaryota; kingdom Metazoa; phylum Chordata; class Mammalia; order Dasyuromorphia; family Dasyuridae; genus Sarcophilus; species Sarcophilus harrisii. The sequence goes on from NC_045431.1 coordinate 155,128,858, forward strand.
TAATAACTACAGTGATATAAATGGAAAGCGTATGAGCAACAAAACAATCAAAAGTTAATGTTATAAAATTGCAAAGAAAAAGTCTGACTCCAAAGAAAAGATTTAAAAGATAACTCTCCCTACTCCTTTACAAACTAAGAAATCCATGGGTAAGAAACATTTCGTATATTTTCAATTTTTTTCATATATTAATTTGTTTGGTTGATTGATTTTTCCTCTTGCTTTTTCATTCTTTAAACATATTGTTTGTTATATGGGATGGCCCTCTAAGGGAGAAAGGGAAGAGTTACAAGATGAAATTTAAGGGATGTATAAACTAAAGGTAAAAATGAATTTTCGGGGAGAGGAAGGGAACACAAATGAAGATGACATGGGAGAGAAAGGAGCTTTTGTCCTAAGAAATACAGGAATACACCTGTCACTAGTAGTTTTTGAAAACAACATTTAAATGTGAGGAGAGCTGATTTTTATTTTAATAAACGCTTTATCCAGGGGAACTTCTATCAAGTCACATAGTTCTCTCTTTTTGTGGAGGTTTTTTTTCCCATTTGGAGAGCTAGAGCAGTTTAAGAGAAGTTGCAAGTGAAAGGAAGGTGAAGCTGTACAATTGAAAATGTACAAGATGTTAACTGATTTCCCTTTTACTCTTTCCTTCTTATTGCAAAGTGAGCCATTCAGGCATTGCATCATCTGAATTTTCCTCGCCTCTTTCAGGGAAGCATATTGGGCCAAAGCTCGCCAGCTGTCTGCTTCCTTTGCCTTCTGCTGCCATTATCCTGTGGCTCCGCCCCACCTTCTGGCCCTCCAGCTTGAGGGAGGTAGGAATGGAGGAAGAGAAGGCAACTCTTTTCTTCTTCTGACATGTATATCACAATGAAAAGAGCAGAACTATGTGTGTATGGATGGATATACATATGGATTTAGAGAGTGATACATATAGTGTGGGTGTATGCATGCATATGTATGTGAATATATACAAATTATAGCCCCCATGTGTATATACACACTCTCTTTCTCTCTCACACACACACATATACATATATGATATCTATACCATATGCTCTTTCTCCATTCGGCACACATCTATGCATCTGGGAATAAACACTATGTATAGAGAAACATACATCTTTTGCTAAAATAATTTATTAAGCAGAAAAAATATAATAGATTTTAATAGCTTAACAAAATAAGCAGCATTGCATATTCCTTACAAACATGAAGCCCTCTTTTTTTCCAAATCTTTATATTTTATATTACCCAGCCAAATTCACTGAGCTTATTTGAGAATTACAGTTTATAAAGTCAAAATGTTTAGAATATCAGAGTAAAGTCAGAAGTCACTATTAACAAAACTCCCAAGAGAAAAATAGTGGATAAATACATTTTAAAGGTAGGCAAATGAATAGATGACAATGATTTATATAACATTTACAGGAGCATGTCTTAGAGATTGAAAGTACTTGAGGGACTCTGTAATCCAGTCCTCTTTTTTGAAGATGAGGAAACAAATCTAAACACCTTCAGAAGTTTCCCTAAAGTTATATAGCTAGTTATGAGCAGAGCAGAATCCTAATAAGTTCACTTCCAGCCGATTTCCACTCTTGTATAGCATATTGCTTCCATATCCTTGGTTGAGAATAATGGAATGGGGAAGAGGAGAACAGGAATAAATCTAGCTTTAAACTTTTAGTATATAAAGTTTTAACAGAAGGAACTGCTACATCTCAGACAAAATAACTTCACTAGCAGAATGCTCAAATCAAAAAAAAAAAAAGCTTAATTCTAACAGGACACTATGGTATTAAGTAGGCATGTTTTTTAAATGAAAAATTGATAAAAAGCATCAAACATAATTAAAAGCATCAGAAAAATTTAAGATGGAAAAAGCATTTTAAACAATAATAAAAGGCTATGTTCTTTTCAATTTTTAAAAAAAAATTCCTTTGTTTTTAAGTATTTATGAAGTATACTTAAAAGTATTTTGTTGTTCAGTCATTTTCAGTTTGTCCAATTCTTCATGACCCCATTTGGGGTTTTCTTGGCAGAGATACTGAAGTGGTGTTCCATTTTCATCTCCAGTTCATTCTCCAAATAAGGAAACTGAGGCCAATTCAGTTAAGTAACTTGCCCAGGGTCACATAGCTTAAAAGTGTCTGAGGCCAGATTTGAACTTAGGAAGATAAATCTCCCTAACTTCAGGCCCAACAGTATCCACTGCATTACCTAATCAAAGTATACTTTGATTATATTTAAAGATTGATTTAAGTCAGCAACTCATCTTTTAATATGTTTAGATTTAGAACAAACTCATATCATCATATAACAGCTTATTGGTCCAAAAGAATTCAGGAAGTTTCCATTGAAAATAAACTGGATTCTTACCTGAGGCTCAAGTTTTTCCCCTATGGGAGTTGGATATAGAAATAGACACTCTGTCGGTACCCTAAAAGTGATGACTAAGTCATCAATCTCCCAGAGGCCTGTAACAGCCAGCAATTGAGTCTACTTACAGCACAAGCAAGCACAATGACAAATAGCTGTTACCCAGGCTATTTCTCAATGAGCATCCCTTGTTTAGGAATTTATAAGGAAGTAATCAGTTAGTAAGATCCATCGCTCACTTCAAGCAGTTCAATTATTCATCCCACTAATGCATTGAGTTCCATTCTTCCTGGTGTCTAAATTACTTGCTGGAAGTAATTTAAGAGTTTCAGGGTTGGGGGAGGGAGTACTTAACTTGTTTAGGCTACTCAGAGCTGCTAAGACTTTAAAACCTATTTAGGGGAGGGAAGCATTATTCTAAAGATAGTTTCAAAAGAAAATGATTTAGCTCACAGACTTTTCTTGAGCTTTTCTCATTTTTGAGTGTCAGAATAGTAAAGTATAAACCCAGGACACTGCTGGTGGCTAGAAACTCCAGGGATAAAGGTAGGAGCACAACGTTATGGGGGGGAGGGAGGGAGAGAGATCACAACAAATAGGTCAGCTTGTCGACTGAAATCTAAACATTCTATTCTGGTTGTCCAGTAAAGTTTTTTAGGTGACCATCAAAAAGGAAGAAAAAAATGTTAAATCATTAGCCAAAGTGCTGGACTCCTTGGGGATGACATGAAACAGAGACACATGAGAGATTTAATGTCAGAAGTCCAAATTAAAATTCTATCTCTGCTACTTACTACTGTTGCTAAGTCATTTTATTTGCATCTTACATTACATTAACCCTGCAAACAGTGTTAAATAACTCATGCAGGTCACACAGCTAGTAAGTATAAGAGGTTTTATTTGAACTTAGGTCCTCCTGACTCTAAGATCAGCACTCTATCCATTGGGTCACCTAGCTGTCCCTCTTACATATGTATCAAATATTCTCTGATTTATTTCCCAGAGTCATAATACTACATTTGCTTCTCAGGAAAACTAGAGCACTCTGAAGGGTTAAAGCATCTTTCTATAATGCCATCATCTCAAGTCCCCGCTGACTGTGTTTCCTTCCTCCCTCTGCCCACTAGTTACAGGCCAATGGCATATTTCCCAGTCCCATTTAAATGTTTATGCAATTTAGATTTTAAAGAAATATTTTCTTGAAAGATATAATAACACAAAGCAAATAAAGGCAAGAAGAAGGGCATTACTAAGTGACCTGCTACATGCTACACATACAAACACACACACACAAAGGAGCTGAAAAGGAGGGGTAAGAAGGTATAGTGTCAAAATCTGGAAAATCAAAAGTAGAATGAGGAAAAACAGGAATTAAGATTGGATGGCCTGGGTCTTCCTTAAAATGGAGAACCTGGAAGGAAATCACCAGTAAGGCAAGAGGGCCAGTATGGATATTCCAAATAAAAAGCTTATTGGTACAAATGTTAGGCTGTGTAATGAGGAAATCTCAGAAACTGAGGGAAGATTTTTTAAATTTTTTTTAATTTTAAATTTTTAAATTTTCTAAATTTTTAATATTTTTTTCTAATTATTTGTAAAAAAAACAATTTTTAACATTTTTCCTATCTTAGTTCTAAATTCTTTCCTTCCCATGTTCCTTCCTGAGATAGCAAACAGTTTGATATAGATTTTGTATATATATACAGTCATGCAAAACATTTCCACATTAGTTGGGAAGAAAACACATACCCCCCCAAAAAAAAGAAAGAAAAGAAACTAAGTAATCAATAGTATGTTTCAACCTGCATTTAGGCTCCATAAGTTCTTTCTCTGGAAGTGTATAGCATTTTTCATAAGTTATTTGGAATTGTCTCAAATAATTGTATTCCTGAGAATAATTAAATCATCCACAGTTGATCATCATATAATACAATATTCTTGTTACTGTGTACAATGCTATCCTGATTCTTTTCATTTCATTTTGCATCAGTTCATCTAAAGTCAGAATAGCATGCTCATCATTTCCTATGGCACAATAATATTCCATCACAATCATCATATCATTATAACTTGTTCTACCATTCCCCAATTGATGGACATCCTGAAGCAGAAGGAAGCTTCAGGATAAGATAACAGAACACAGTAGCAAAATCTAAAAAGTCAGATTCATAATAAGAACAAAATACAAATATTTTACCTCTAACACTTCTTGGATGCAGTCTCCCTTATATCACCTTACTTTCTGGAGAGAGTAGATTCACTCTTAGCATTGTTCTTTCATGATATCAGTTCCAACAAGTTCACATCCTATTTTAGCATGACTGCCAAATAAGTCCTTACCACAGATACTCCAAGGTAGGTCCAGAAAGACATGTCCCTAAAGACAAATCCCCTTTGTACCTTGGGGCATGCCTGCTGACATGGCTGAAAAACTCAGCCTTGGCTCTGATTTTAAGATTCCTGTGACTTACCTTCCTTCTCTTTCATCTGAAATGGAAAAGAACAAATCCACAGACCAAGAACTGAAGCCTTTTCATAGGGCTATATGACTTCAGAAGGAAGAACACACTATACCCTCTTCTCTAATAACAATCTCTCACAGAATACAATAATAAAAGTATTCAATGTGATTTTCCAAAAGTTCATTGGAAGAGAAGATGGCCAAAGAAACCAGACCAAAATTGAATTTGAAATATTTCTGACTCTGGAAACAAAACCAACTGAAAAACACTTCCCTATCACATAGTCAATAGAACAGTTATTTATGAAAAGGAAATTTTCTTCACTTTAATAAATATATATCATTAAATAAATTGGGATGGTATCTCAGAGCTTCACTGATTAATTAATGAGAGCCATTCTAAGTATTTAATGGGAAATATCCAAACAAACTTCTAGGCTACCCTGTAATTTGGGATGATAAGAAAAAATAGTGTAAGTCAAGTAGTCATTTGAAGGAAGAACTAAGGGATTCCTCAGAGTCTGCCATGACAAAACAAAATTGCAAATCATTTTAGCAATATGTCACCACATGGCAGAGGGGAGCCCCAAAGTCCCTTCAAGATGGACCAGGATATTTATGCATGACCTGTACAATCTACATTATATTTAATTCCAAGTGTTTCTTATTTGTCTTTCTCCTTGGTGTGATTTTTAAAAATATCCTTGAATTTTATTTAATATCCTTGAATTTCTGACAACTGTCAGAATTCCCCTGTGATTTCAGATCCTTTTCATTTCTTGATTTGCAAAGAAAAATTTCCCTTTCCAGATTCCTTTTATTCCTTTTCTCTTTTTTTCTCTCTTCTTGTTCTTTTTCTTTCCTCCTTCCTCTTTTCTTCTTCTTTTCTCTTTTATTCTGTTTTTCTTTTTTCCTGACTTTCTTCATCTTTCTCTTTTTCTCTTTCTTTTCCTCATTTTCTTCTTTCCCTCCTACCTTCCTTTTTCCTTCTTCCCTTTTCTTGCTTCTTTCCTTCATTTTGAATAAAACATTTCATTGATTTTCTTTCTGTTTCTTTGTTTACCTCTTGGTTTCTTTTTTCTTCTTTCTTATTTCAGTTCTTTGAGTTTTGTTTTGTTTGTTTAATTTTTTGAACACTTAATTGACCCTAATAATCCAGAGGAGAAGAGAGGAATTCTTTGAGTCCTCTTACCTCCTTTTCTAAAGCAGGTAACATTTTGAGCATGGATTGCAATTATTTGACCATTACTGAAACAATAATATAGTCACATTATGAAAGTAACCATAAAATTTATATTATTTTCTTTACTTAATGGAATCAGATTCTGAAGTGTTTGTCTTACTTGCTAGCACTACAGACCTGCAGTGGATAATTGATTCAATCTAGAGTTGTCATTCTCCTTTTCGAAACTATAGCAACTATTTCATACTTTACTTGCCTATTTAGCATCAATTGAAGCCATATAAATTTCCTTTTTCTTCTCTCATTTGCACCAATTTGTTTTATTTAGTTGTTTTACCAGCAGGTCTCCTCCTTGTTGATTCAGGCATGTGGTACAGTAATCTAAGAGAACTGAACTTGGAGTAAGGAAAACTAGAGTTTAAATCAATCCACAGATGCTTAATTAGTTATGTAGCAATTCAGATCACCTTGCTTGCCTAAAAAGTGATAATTTGGTTTCCTCATTACCTACTGTAATTCCTTTAATCTCTTTCTCAACTCTTCTTTTGGACAATTTCACAAATTTAAAATATGGTGATAGTGGGCACCTTGTTTCATTCCCTGATCTTACTGTGATTCAGTTTTTCCCATTGTATGATGCTTACTGATGGTTTAAATTATGCTCTGATATTTTTTAAGGAAAGTCCATTTATTCTTATACTCCAAATGTTTTATTAGGAATGGATGTTATTTTATCAAATGATTTTTCTGCATCTATTGAGATGATCATTCTTTTTTTAATTTTTATTATTAATTATGTAAATTTTCAATATTAACCAATTCTTCTTTATAAATGCTAAGAGGGACATAGTGTATTTTTGGGGATGATTTTTCTGTAATCTTTTTTTATTTTATTTAAGATTTTAATCAAACATTGGAATATTTCCTATAATTTTTTTTTTTTTTCCTTTCTGGTTTAGGATCAAATATCCTGTCTGTTTTATAAAAGGTATTTGGTGGGACTCCTTCAATCCCTATTTTTTCAAATGTTTATAAGCTTAGTTGATTGTTCTTTTGTTTTGTAAATTCCATTAAACCATCTGGTCCTGGGATTTTTCTTGGGAGCGATTAATAAAGCTTGTTCTTTTCTTTTCAATGGGGCTGTTTAACCAATTTACTTTTGGGCAAGTTATATTTTTGAAGGTATGCTTCCTTTCTTTTAAGTTATTAATTAATGGCATAAAAGTTGGGAAAGTAACTCCTAATTATTGTTCTTTTGCTCTTCATTTGGGGCAGTTCCATTTTCATTTTAAGACTAAAAATTTTTCCCATCTTTCCTTTTTTTTTACTAAGGGTTTATCTATTTTTTGTTTTTCATAGAAAACTCGTTTTTTAATTCATTTAATAGGGGTTTTTTCAATTTATTGACCTCCCTTTTTTTTAAAAATTTTAAGTTTAGTGTTTGACTGGGGTTTTTTAATTTGTTCCTTTTCTAGCATTTTTAGTTAAAGAATTCATTGACCTTCTTTTCTTTTTTATAAATGGTCCCTAGGATAAAATTTCCCTATTAACTTTGTATCCAAATTTTGGTTGACGTCTCATTATTGTCATTTTCTTGGGGTGGTTAAATTATGTTTATGATTTGTTTTTCCCCTCATTCTTTATGAGATTATTTGTTTCCAAAATTTTTTTGGTCAATTTTCTCCCTGGCTTTTTTGTTGAATGTATTTTTATTTGCATCATGGTCTAAAAAGGATGCTTTACTACTTTTGCTTTACCATTTTGAGTTTGGGGTTTTTATGTCCCTAATATATGGTCATTTTTGTATAGGTTCCATGAACTCTGAGAAGAAATATACCCTTTTTTCCATTTAGTTTTCTCAGGACATCATATCCTTTTTTTTCTTTTACCTTTTGACTTTTTTTCTTTTTTTTTTGTGGTTTGATTTATCTAATTCAGGGTGCAAGATTGAGATCTGCCATATTATAGTTTTTTGTCTATTTTTCACAAAGCCTCTTAATTTCTTTTAAAATTTGATGCTACAATGGTGCACATATTTTAAGTGATATTCTTCATTTCATACTACCCTTTTGAAAGATTAGTGTCCTTCCTTTCTTTTTAATTAATTAATTTTGCTTTTCGATCTAGATCAGGATTTCCCTTTTTTGACTTCACCCTGAAGCATAGTAGATTCTTTAACCTTTGACCTTTACCTGCATCCCCTGCTTCAGGTGTGTTTCCTGTAAACAACTAAGTGGATTCGCTTTTTAATCCATTCCTAACTGCTTCCCTTTATGGGGAGTTTCCCCATTTATATTTTGTTAAAATTCCAATTTATATTTTAAATCTTTCCCTTTTTGCTTTTCTCCCTTCTTTCCTCCCCAATCCTCCCCATATTAAACTTGGGCACCACTGGCTTCTCACAGCCCTCCCTTTTTTAATATTTGGTTCCTCCCCTTCTTAACTCCTTTTTTCCACGTTTCTATTTCCTTCCACTTACATTCCCCTTTCCTTTTCCCTTTCCACTTTTCAATGGGTTGGGAGAATTTCACCCGAATTTCAAACTGTTTTCTTTGCCAATTCTGATGGGAGTAAATATGTCTTTTCATCCCCTCCATTCTTTTCTCTCAGATATAATGCCTTTGCCTCTTCATGGGATTAGTACCCCCCCTTTTTATCTTTTTTTCTGGTACAACTTTTCCATCTAGTTTCCCTGAACCATTTAAATGTTTTTTATATTTTATAACGAAATATGTTAAAATTTCTTTTTACCTTTTTGATTTCTCTTGAGTCTATTTGGAGATCCTTTTTATTTGTTCTGGTTTTTTCATCGAAATAGATGAAATTCATTATTTTTGAATGTCCATCTTCTTCCCTGGAAAAAATTCATTTTGGCTGGTAAGTTATTTTTGGCTACATACCTTAGCTTTAGAATATCAGATTCCAAACCCTTTAATCCTTTAATTGGATGCTGCAAGATCCAGTAATCCTTTATTTGGCCCCTCTATTTTGAATTATTTTTCTAGCACATAAATTTTTCCTTGGTCATAGTTCTGGAATTACCCAAAATTTCTTGGGTTTTGATTTTAAGTCCCCTTTCAGTAGGTGATTAGTTCTTTCAATGTCTATTTTATCTATTTCTTAAATCTGGACAGTTCTCTTTGATAATTTCCTGGAAAATCTGTGGCTCTTTTTCACTATTTTTCAGGAAGTCCAAAATTCTAAATTACTCCCAGATCTATTTTCCAGGTCTTTGTTTTCCAAAAGGTATTTTTTTTTCCCATTGTTTCTGCTTTTTTTGGTTTTTTCTTGACTGATTCTTGTCTCCTCAGTCATTAACCCAGAATTCTTATTTTTAATGAATTATTTTCTTCATTCACTTTTTCATTTCTTTTTCTAATTGTCCAATTGAGATTTTAAGTGAATTGTTTTGTTCTATGGAATTTTTTTCCATTAAGACAATTTTACTTTTTAGAGAGCTGTTTTCTGTTTCCAGTTCACTAATTCTGTTTTCCTAGGATTTCTTTACCTTTTCCAATTCACTACTTCTGTTTTTCAAGGATTTGATTTCTTTATCCACTCTATCTTCAAATGAGTGGGATAACTTATCCAGACCCTCTTGCCAAGCTTCCCTTTCCTTTTCCCATTTTTCTTCTAGCTCTCTTGTGAGAGCCTTTTTTAATTTCTTCTATGAGAATCTTGTGTGTTGAGGACCAGATCATGTTCCCCTTTGCGGATTCATCTGGAGACAGTCTGTTTTTAGTCTCCTCATGGTTTAAAGTCTGCTCTCTATCCATATAGAAGATATCAATAGTTGGAGTCCGTTTTAATTTTTTGCTCATTTTGTCAAAGAAGAATCAAAGAAAACAAACTACCAAAAAAACCTCCCCCCCCCAAAAAAAAACAAATGCAGTCTTTCTTTTTTTGGGGGGGTGGAGGAGTGGCTGTATGGTATTACCAAGCTTTTTCTACAGACTGCAGGGGACAGCAGTGAGGCACTAGCAAGACAGCAATGCCTAAACTGCATCTACACTCTGAAACTCTGAAAGCCTGCTGAGACACTCCAGGTGGGTGTGGCCAGGTCCCAAGAGATCCTAGCTTTCTGGAGTTATAGTCTTTACCCTCTGTGTTTATAGCTTTTTCTGCTTATCTACTGGTTTGCTGCCAGGGCAAAGTAGCCACACTGTGGTAAAGTTCTCCCCACATAAATGGCTGAGATCATACCCCACCCCTCTCAGTCAGCTTAGTATGAGCTGCCTTCCATGCTCTCACTTCCTGCTGTGCTCACCCTGCCTGCCCTCAGTCTGCACCTGATCTAACCATCCCCACCCACGAGCAAAAGCAGACCTTTTCTGGTGAATTTCGAGGATATCTTCTGTTGGTAATTATGTGTGGTTTTGGGGGCGGAGCCAAGATGGCGGAGAAGGCACACGCGACTTTCTAAGCTCTTCTCTTACCCTCTTTATCAATATTATATCGAGCCTCAAAAATAGTCTTGACTGCTACAATTTGTAAAGACAAGAAGAGAAAACCACCAGCCAAAGAAAATCTGCAGTCTTGCAAAAAGGTTTGTTCCGGGGCTGGAATAGCTAATGGGAAAGAAATTAGTTTCGAGAAGAGCCTCAAACTGAAAGTGAGAGACAGATCTCAGACGTCACAGCCCAACCCAAGCTGGCTTTTCCTTGGGGAGTTGTGAATCGACGGGAGGAAGGCACAACCCAGGTTACTCTAATTGTGCGTAAGCTTTTGGGGCCAAGATTTCCCCAGGGTCGATTTTCGGGCAGAGACGTTGCAGAGTTCTGGGCAGGTTCTGGTAGAACAGCAGTCTGCAGTCAGCTGCAAAATCCACAGCCCCAAAGAGGCTCTGGCCCGGCAGTACACTTTCAGCCCTTAGTCTCGCCGGGCATTGCTAACCCACACAGCCCAATGGCACTTTTCAGCCGCCGTGCTGAATCCACCTCCTGTTGGGGGAAGGGAAAACCTTCACCAGAGACCCTCCCAGAGCCAGAAACCGGTTTACATCTCCTGTTCTGAGAGGAAGCTGGAACCCCTTGAGAGACCACCCAAAGGCTTTAAAATGAATAAAAGATGAAAAGAACGAGACAGCCTTTATGCAGAAAAACAGCAGGTCAGCAAACCTGAAGAGACTAAGAGCAAAAGGCACCAGCAAACCTGTACCCTTTTACATGATGTTTAAGAAGAGACCATTAAAAGTCCAAAAGAGAGTTAGAAGATAAAATGGGGAAAGGAAAGAGAAGCCTTTTAAACAGAGCAACAACTTCCTGAAATACGGATTGAAAAAGATAAAAAAATTCAAAGTGAGGAACAAAATTTGTGAATTGAAAAAGTAAAAAACTAGGAAAGAAGAATTGTGAATTGAAAAATAAAGATTTCACTAGAAAGTAGAATTTGTGAGTTGGAAAAAAGAACTCACAAGAAAGCAGGATCTGTGAATTGGAAAAGAAAAATAATTCCTAAAAAAAAAATTAATGAAATGGAAAAATTCCAAGATCAAAAAATTATTTGAAAACCAATTGAATATACAGAAAGAAATTTAAAAGCTAATGAAGAAAATAATTTTTTAAAAATTAGAACTGAACAAATGGAAACCAATGATTCATTGAGACTGCAAGAATCAGTCAAGTAAAACCAAAAAAAAAATGACAAACCGGAAAAAAAAACATGAATTATCTATTTGCAAAAACGACAGACTTGGAAAATAGATATAGGAGAGATAATCTGAGGATTATTGGACTTTCCAAAAATTATGATTGAAAAAAAGAGCCTAGATACTATTTTACAAGAAATCATCAAAGAGAACTGCCCAGATGTAATAGAATCAGAAGGTAAAACAGGCATTGAAAGAATTCATCGAACACCTTCTGAAAGAGACCCTAAAATAAAAACCCCAAGGAATATTAGGCCAAATTTCAGAACTACGATTAAGGAAAAAATTTAAACAAGCAGCCAAAAAAAAAATTTAAATACGAGGTGCCACAATAAGGATCCCAAGATCTGGCTCCCACATTAAAGGATCGAAGGGCCTAACCTGAATTCCAAAAAGGCAAAAAACTAATGCAGCAAGAATAAACTACTACAAGTGAGCATTTTCTTCCAGGGAAGAAGATGGAGTTTAATGAAACAAATGAACCCATTTGTTTCTAGAAAATACCAGAACTAAACAAAAAGTTTGATCTCCAACCATAGGACTAAAGAGATGCAGAAAAAGGTAAAAGAATCTTTGAGAATTGTATTTCTGTTGTGGATATACAAAAAGAATAAACAAATTTGATTTTACGATATAAATAAAAAGGGAAGTAGATATGGAAAAGGGTGATGGCAGAATAAGGTGGGAAGGAGGGATAATTGGGGAAAACCACATCCCACGAAGAGGCAAAAGGAAATTATCATATCTGAGGAATTTAGAGGGGGGAGGAAAGTGAATTTACTCCATCAGAGTTGGCTCAAAAAAATAATTGAATTTGTTTTAGAAAATTTTCCCATCATTAAAAGGGGAGAGGAAAAGGGAAACGAAAAAAATAAAAGGAAAGAAGGGGAAAAGATTAAAGGGGGGGAGAGGGATTCAAAGAGGGCAATTCGTAAGTGGGGTACATAAGTTCAAAAAAGGGGAAAAGGGTTGGGGAGGCAAGAAAAGTAAAGAAACTGGGTTATTAGAATGGCAGGAAACAGTTGTAATTTAATCTAAATGTAATTGGAGAACTCCCCATAAAGGGAGGCAGATAGCAGACTGGATAAAAGTCAGAATCCTACAATATGTTTTTTAAAGACACAATTTAAAACAGGGAGATACATATAGAGTAAAAAGTAAAAGGCTGGACAAAATCTATCTTCAGGTGAAGCAAAAAGAGGTATTCCTTATCTGATCAAGCAAAAGCAAAAATTGATCAATTAAAAGAATAAAGAAGGAAACTCATCCTGAAAGGGTGCATAAAAACGAAGCAATATCAAATTTAAAAATATATTTTAAAAGTGGTATGGCAATCAACTTCCTAAAAAGAAGAAGAGAGTTGCAGAAGAAATAGGACAAAAACTGTAAAGTGGGAGATCTCAACCTTGCATTTCAAATTAACAAAACAAACCACAAAACAAATAAGAAAGAAATTAAAGAAATGTAATTGAAAAATTAGGTATTTAGATTGGAAAATTGAATGGAGATGAAAGGAAATATTTCTTTCTCAGCAGTTCATGGAACCTATTCAAAAAATTGACCATATATTGGGACATAAAGACCTCAAATTAAATGCAAGAAAGCAGAAATAAATCTTTCTTTCAGATCTATGCAATAAAACTAATTCAACGTTAGGGTAAATAGACCAAAAAGAATTGAAACTAAACAATCACATCTTAAAAGAATTTAAGGGAAGCAGCAAATTATGATACAATTAATAATTTCCTAAGATGATACAATGATGAGACGTCACCAAAATTTGTGGATGCAGCCAAAGGGTAATAAAAGGGGAATTTTATTCCTTAGAGGCATTGAAAAACAGAAAAGAAAAGATTAATGAATTGGCCTTCAACTAAAAAAATAAAAAGACCAATTAAAACCCCCGATCAAATACTAAATTTGAAATTCTAAATTAAAAGGAAATTAAAATATTGAAAGTAAAAAAACTATTGAACAATTAAAAACTAAAGTTGGTTCAGAAAAAGCAATAAAATAGATAAGCCTTTGGAAATCGATTAGAAAATGAGGAGGAAATAAATTAAGTGTTAAAAATGAAAAGGGAGAACTTTCCACCAATGAAAAAATTAAAGAAATAATAAGAGTTATTTTGTCAACTTTGCCAATAAATTTGATAAGCTAAGTGAAATGGACGACTACCCAAAAAATAGACTTCCCAGCTAAAGGGAGGAAGTAAATTGTTTGAATAGCCATTTCAGAAAAGAAATAAACACAATTAGACAACTCCCTAAAAAAACCCCAGGACCAGATGGTTTACATGTGAATTCTACCAAATATTTAAAGAAAATTGGCCCCAACTTAAATTATTTGATAAAATAGGGAATAAGGATTCTACCAAATTCTTCTTGCAAGACATGGTATGATACCTAAACCAGGTAGGTTGAAAAAGAAAAAATTATAGACCAATCTCCCTTAATGAATATTGGTCTAAAATTTCAATAAGATATTAGCAAAAGACTACAAAACATTCCGGATAATAACTAATCAAATAGGATTTATAAGGAATTGGGGGTTCAATATTAGAAAACTATCAAATAATTTATTAATAAAATTAACAAAACCATATGATCATCTCAGTAGTTGAAAAAGCTTTTGAAAAAATCCAACATCCATTCCTATTAAAAAACACTTAAGTATAGGAATAAATGGATTTTTCCTTAAAAAATCGCGTCTATTTAAAACAGTAAGACATATTAATGGGACAAACTGCAAATTAAGATCTGAATGAAACAAGGGTTTCCCAATAGTTACATTTAAATTGTATTAGAAACGCTAGCTATAGCAATAAGGCTGAGAAAGAGATTAAAGGAAAAGAATAGGCAATGAGGAAACCAAATTACCCTTTGCCAATATATGATGGTATTAAGAACCCAAATTCTATAAAAGTTTTAAGAAATAATCCCCCTTTAGCAAAGTTGTGGTTATAAATAAATAAACCCACATAAGTCATCAGCAATCTTTATATCACTAAAAAATCCAAACAGTCAGAGTTACAAAGAGAAATTCCATTTAAAGTAACTACTGATAAATATAAAATATTTAGGGAATCTATCTGCCAAGGGAAAATCAGAAATTTATGAGCAAAATTACAGACCACTTTTCACTTAAGTCTGATCTAACCAATTGGAAAAATTAAATGCTCTTGGATAGGGCAAGCAAAATAATAAAGAGACAAATTACCTAAAAATCTATTTTTTAGGCTTCCTGACCCCAAAAACTATTTTAGTGACCTAGAAAAATAACAACAAAATTCATTGGAAAAACAAAAGGTAAAATTTCAAGGGAATTAATGAAAAAAAAATAAATGAAGGTTTTAAAAAGATCTAAAATTATATTATAGAGCAGCAGAAAAACCTTTGGTTTGGTAAGGAAAACAGGTCAGTGGAATAGGTTAGGTTCAAGGGACAAAACAGTCAACAACTTAGCAACCTAGTCTTTGAAAACCCAAAGACCCCACTTTTGGGAAAAAAACGTTTGATAAAAAATTGTGGGAAAATTGGAAAGTAACATGGCAGAAACTAGGATTGATCTACATTTCCCATACACCAAGATAAGGTCAAAATGGGTTCATGACCTAGGATAAAGAATGAAAATAAATTAGAGGAACACAGGATAATTTCCCTCAGACCTCTGGAAGGGGAAGGAATTTATGACAAAGAAGAACAGAATCATTACTGATCAAAATAGAAAATTTCGACTATACCAAACTGAAAAGTTTTTATACAAACAAAACTAATACAGAGGAGATTAGAATAGAAGCAATAAACTAGGAAAATATTTTTACAATCAAAGGTTTTGATAAAGACCCATTTCCAAAATGAGAAATTAACTTAATTTATAAAAAATCAAGCCATTCTCCAATTGAAAATGGTCAAAGGACATGAACAGACAATTCTCAGATGAAGAAATTGAAACTATTTCTAGTCATATGAAAAGATGCTCCAATCTTTATTAATCAGGAGAAATGCAAATTAAGACAACTCTAAGATACCACTTACACACCTGGATTGGCTAAGATGACGGAAAAAATAATGATGATTGTTGGAGGGGATGCGGGAAAACTGGGACATTGATGTATTGTTGGTGGAGTTGTGAATGAATCCAACCATTCTGGAGATAGTTTGTAACTATGCTCAAAAAGTTATCAAACTGTGCATACCCTTTGATCCAGCAGTGTTACTACAGGACTTATATCCCAAAGATATTATCTAGTTTAATTAGGTCTATTTCTGCTTTTGTTTTATATGAAATCAGGATCACTCACCTTTTTTTTCCCACTTCAGCTGAAGCATAATAGATTCTTCTCCAGTTCCTTACCTTTATTTTGTGTGTTTGTCTCTCTACTTCAAATGTGTTTTTTAGAAATAACATATTGCGGGTTTGTGGTTTTTGATAACTCTATTTGCTTCCATTTTATGAGTGAATTCAGCTCTTTCACTTTCCCTCTATCCTGTTTTTCCTCCAGTTTCATCCCAAAGAGATCATAAAGAAGGGAAAGGGACCTGTATGTGCACGAATGTTTGTGGCAGCCCTCTTTGTAGTGGTTAGAAACTGGAAACTGAGTGGATGCCCATCAGTTGGAGAATGCTGAATAAATTGTGGTATATGAATATTATGGAATTATTATTGTTCTGTAAGAAATGACCAACAGGATGATTTCAGAAAGGCCTGGAGAGACTTACATGAACTGATGCTGAGTGAAATGAGCAGGACCAGGATATGGATAGAGAGCAGACTTTAAACCATGAGGAGACTAAAAACAGACTGTCTCCAGATGAATCCGCAAAGGGGAACATGATCTGGTCCTCAACACACAAGATTCTCATAGAAGAAATTAAAAAAGGCTCTCACAAGAGAGCTAGAAGAAAAATGGGAAAAGGAAAGGGAAGCTTGGCAAGAGGGTCTGGATAAGTTATCCCACTCATTTGAAGATAGAGTGGATAAAGAAATCAAATCCTTGAAAAACAGAAGTAGTGAATTGGAAAAGGTAAAGAAATCCTAGGAAAACAGAATTAGTGAACTGGAAACAGAAAACAGCTCTCTAAAAAGTAAAATTGTCTTAATGGAAAAAAATTCCATAGAACAAAACAATTCACTTAAAATCTCAATTGGACAATTAGAAAAAGAAATGAAAAAGTGAATGAAGAAAATAATTCATTAAAAATAAGAATTAAACAAATGGAATTGAATGACTCGAGGAGACACCAAGAATCAGTCAAGAAAACCAAAAAAAGCATGAAACAATGGGAAAAAATGTCAAATACCTTCTTGGGAAAACAACAGACCTGGAAAATAGATCTAGGAGAGCTAATCTGAGAATTATTGGACTTCCTGAAAAATATGATGAAAAAAAGAGCCTGGACAGTATTTTCCAGGAAATTATCAAAGAGAACTGTCCAGATGTTATAGAAATAGAGGGTAAAATAGACATTGAAAGAATTCATCAATCACCTACTGAAAGGGACTCTAAAATCAAAAACTCCAAGAAATATTGTGGGTAATTCCAGAACTATCAGACCAAGGAAAAAATATTATAAGCTGCTAGAAAAAAATCAATTCAAATATAGAGGAGCCACAATAAGGATTACTCAGGATCTTGCAGCATCCACATTAAAGGATTAAAGGGTTTGGAATCTGATATTCTGAAAGGCTAAGGAACTTGGTATGTAGCCAAAAATAACTTACCAGCCAAAATGAGCATTTTTTTCCAGGGAAGAAGATGGACATTCAATGAAATAAGTGAATTTCATCTATTTCTGATGAAAAAACCAGAACTAAATAAAAAGTTTGATCTCCAAATAAAGGACTCAAGAGAAATCTAAAAAAGGTAAAAAGAAATTTTGGGAACTATATTTCTGTTATAAAAATATATAAAAAACACATGTATAATTTGTTCTAGAAACTAGAGCTGGAAAAGAAATTGTACCAGAAAAAAGATAAAGCGGGGGTACTACATCTCATGAAGAGGCAAAGGAAACCTATTATATCTGAGAGAAAGAATGGAGGGGGATGAACAGACTATGTATCTTACTCTCATCAGAATTGGCTTAAAGAGAAACAGTTTAGACATATTCGATTTATGGTGAAACTTCTCCCAACTCATTGAAAAGTGGAAAGGGAAAAGTGAAAAGGGAAGGAATAAGCTAAGTGGAAGGGAATATAGAAACTGTGAGAAAAAGGAGTTAAGATAGGGGGAGGAACTCTAAATATTAAAAAGGGAGGGCTGTGAGAAGCCAGTGGTGCTCACAAGTTTAATACTGGGGAGGAGGGTAAGGAGGAAAGAAGGGAGAAAAGCATAAACAGGGGTTAACAAGATGGCAAGTAATATAGAATTGGTAATTTTAACTATAAATATAAATGGGGTAAACTCCCCCATAAAGAGGAAGCAGTTAGCAGAATGGATTAAAAGCCAGAATCCTACAATATGTTGTTTACAGGAAACACACCTGAAGCAGGGAGATACATACAGAGTAAAGGTCAAAGGTTGGAGCAGAATCTACTATGCTTCAGGTGAAGTCAAAAAAGCAGGAGTAGCCATCCTGATCTCAGATCAAGCAAAAGCAAAAATTAATCTAATTAAAAGAGATAAGGAAGGACACTATATCTTGCTAAAGGGTAGTATAGACAATGAAGCAATATCAATACTAAACATATGTGCACCAAGTGGTGTAGCATCTAAATTCTTAAAAGAGAAATTAAGAGAGCTGTAAGAAGAAATAGACAGCAAAACTATAATAGTGGCAGATCTCAATCTTGCACTCTCTGAATTAGATAAATCAAACCACAAAATAAATAAGAAAAAAGTCAAAGAGGTAAATAGAATACTAGAAAAGTTAGATATGATAGATCTCTGGAGAAAACTAAATGGAGACAGAAAGGAGTATACTTTCTTCTCAGCAGTTCATGGAACCTATACAAAAAATGACCATATATTAGGACATAAAAACCTCAAACTCAAATGCAGTAAAGCAGAAGTAGTAAATGCATCCTTTTCAGACCATGATGCAATGAAAATTACATTCAACAAAAAGCCAGGAGAAAATTGACCAAAAAATATTTGGAAACTAAATAATCTCATACTAAAGAATGATTGGGTGAAACAGCAAATCATAAACATAATTAATAACTTCACCCAAGAAAATGACAATAATGAGACGTCATACCAAAATGTGTGGGATGCAGCCAAAGTGGTAATAAGGGGAAATTTCATATCTCTAGGGACCTATTTGCATAAAATAGAGAAAGAGAAGGTCAATGAATTGGGCTTGTAACTAAAAATGCTAGAAAAGGAACAAATTAAAAACCCCCAGTCAAACACTAAACTTAAAATTTTTAAAATAAAAGGAGAGGTCAATAAAATTGAAAGTAAAAAAAACCCCTATTAAATGAATTAATAAAACTAAGAGTTGGTTCTATGAAAAAAAACAACAAAATAGATAAACCCTTAGTAAAAAAAAAAGGAAAGATGGCAATCAAATTGTTAGTCTTAAAAATGAAAATAGAGAACTGCCACTAATGAAGAGCAAATTAGAACAATAATTAGGAGTTACTTTGCCCAACTTTATGCCAATAAATTCAATAACTTAAATGAAATGGAAGCATACCTTCAAAAATATAACTTGCCCAAAAAGTAAATTGGTTAAACAGCCCCACCTTAGAAAAAGAAATAGAACAAGCTATTAATCAGCTCCCTAAGAAAAAATCCCCAGGACCAGATGGATTTACATGTGAATTCTATCAAAACATTTAAAGAACAATCAACTCCAATGCTATATAAACTATTTGAAAAAATAGGGATTGAAGGAGTCCTACCAAATACCTTTTATAAAACAGACATGATACTGATACCTAAACCAGATAAGTTGTAAACAGAAAAAGAAAATTATAGACCAATTGTGAATTGTATCTTTCAAATACTGGTATAAGAGATGTCTTCAGTGGCATCAGGGGATACTGCCAGTTTGGACATTTCTCTAAATTGAAAAGTGCCTGTGTTACAGTTACCTAAAATTAATAAAAATTATTTCTGGCAGGTTTATACTTAAAACCCAGAGTACATTTACTGTACTAGATACTAGGAATACAAATGCAAAAAGTGATATTTTTCTAATTCTGTCTAAAATACAGACCAGAATATTATTTTCTTCTATAAATATTTTTAAAATCTATATATTATCATGAATTTTTCATAGTAGTTTATATATATATATATATATGTATATAAATTTAAATATATAAACTTATAATATAGTCTGTATAGATTATTTATAATTTAGACTGTAATTTATAATAAAGATATATGGTCTATACAGACTTATAGTCATTCATCAGGATCTTAGACTAAGCTTTTCCAATTTGGTGGGGCATTATAGATTTTGTTTTCTACTATTATAGCCTTTCAGAAACAAGAATCAATAGTACATCAAAAATGAGGCATCTGAATAGGATCTTATTTGAGTCTGTATTTTAGCTATCAACCAATGAAAATGTGGTGTTAAAATTATAAATTAACCTTGATTTTGAAATTTCCACTTGATAATATCTAAGTAGAGGTAAGATATATCAAAAGGGAAAATGGGAGTGACCTTGAAACATATCTAAGAAAATTGGGCAGAAAAATCTGATTAGTTGAATTATTGTAAAGACTCAAGGGTTATGTAAAACCATGAAAAGTGAACATTGCAGATACTATGAACAGAGCATGAGAATCTTCATGTCATAACACAAATACAGTTAACAAATGCTTAAGGGCTGCAGCCTGGAATGGGACTGTACAGACAAAGCTTCCTTGCCCCCTCCACCTATCCCTTTCTATAGATATCCTCATTAGGCATTAGCTTATAATGATATCTTTAGAATAACAGTCATAAGGACTACCCATGATTTTAAAATCCCATGACAAAAATCAGAAATTAAAAGATTTGAGGAGATGGTTTGAATGGTTATTTCCAAAATACATATGGGTACATTCTAATTAGGCAACTTCCAAGCGACAGCCCAAAACAGCTCTTCCTTTTTGCCTGTTTCGATTTGCTGCTAAAATCCAATTCAAAGAGGGTTCTGTTATTGCAAGCAAGTTGTGCAGAATAAACAAGTCATTATTGTAATGAGGATGATTCTTGCTGAGGATTATTTTTAAAAGCCAAATTAGAGACTATTACTTACTCCCAGTCCAGGGAGTATTTCCTTTCCATCACAAGCTTTCAAATGTGTGGCTCGTTTGCATTTTGCCTGACCTGTTAGCTAGAGAACAAGTTCATGAAACCCCTCCTGAAACCATAATGAGCTTAGGTAATAACTACCACATAATTGGGTTCCACTGCATCTAAGTGTTTGCTTTTTCCTGCAGAGCGTCTGCTTCCGAGATTTTTAAGATGTAATTATGCATTGCAAAATTTGCGAATTACCAACCTTGCTTGGACTATTTTTGCCATGTTTCACATGTAAACTGCTTAAGTGCATAAGTGGTGGTATCAGGCAGCCAGGTTTCCCAAATGAGAAAATCACTGTTGCTTAAATGACAGAATTTCTACTTCATGACTTCCTATTTCTGTATTTTGCTCTAACTATGTATCTTTTTAAACCATCTGGTTATTTCTGGCTACCAAAATAGGGAGGCAAGCAGCTGTATCTGCATTACTCTACAGTTTCACATCTGGAAACTAACTCCAACTATGGTATTTATTTGTGTGTTTTTTAAATGTGAGTTCATAATAGTTATCCTTGTTGGGTACTTATCAGTAATATCTTCAGAACTGTGTAAGGTAGAATCCAGTGTCATATAATACATGGTTTCATGTACATCCTTACAGAATTTCAGATCTAAAAGAAAGAAAGACTACCCATGTTTGTTTAGGACAATGACAATAGATACCACTCACTTCAGACTACAGGTACTGGTAACATGTGCCTAACCTTGTCCTACCTACTACTGCTTGTATGTACAGTGATAATTTCTCTGGAAGTACCTACCTTCTCAAGAAGGGAAATGAAGTCTTAATCCTAATGAAGTTATCCCTTCCACATTGTAAGGGTTTGGGGTATAGTGCTCTTGCAATCTGGAAAATCCTCATAAAAAATTGGCCCTCCCTTTGTACTAGAAAAGTCTGAATTTTTCTTGTTTTTCTTTTTCTGTTATGGGATATTTATACTACTTTGTTGTAAAATCTGGGTAAGTATTATACAATACTACATACATAATCTATACATTTCTGAGCTTCTAAACTTTTTTCTGTGTCATCTACTGGTCTTGCCTTCTCATCTCTGGCTTCCACAAAACTCCCAAAAATTCCCATTTAATTTCTTATGCCAACCTTTGCTATATCAAAACCACAATGGAGAAAGTCACAGTGTGGAAGGAATAACTGTATTTACTAGTTAGCCACACTGAGGATGATTCTATTATTGGCACCAGTCTAGAGTGTCTCCAGTGAATTGGGTAAAGAACTTAGCACTGAGAAGAGTGCTTGGTCCAAAGTGATTAATAAAATCTTGTTGATTTGAATGCTGTGTGGGCCTTTGAATTCCCATATAGAATGTAAGCATAAACATAGAAAAACACAATGTGCTTTAAGAGAACAATTTTAAAAGGGTCAGAAACTCTACTCTGATTATAATCTACTGGGAAGTTTATAATAAACCTCATCAATACATGGTATAGTTTGGCAATTCTATTGGTTAGCCATTTCCTGTTTCACCTGCCAAATGTGGTCCAGTCAAATGCCAAGGATTATCTAATCATGATTTTCTCACTATGTTCCACTCTCTTGTTAACGTTCTTCTTTTTAAGTACCATCCTGTTATTTCCTACCTGCTTACCAGGAATTTATTACCTTCTAAAACTTACAGGGTTACTTGAATTCTTCTGTCTCAAGTGTCTGTTTGGTTCTCTAATTGGGGAAAGAAATTCAAAAAAAGAAAGGTGGTTCTTATCAAGGTGTGAATTTGCCTGTGTAGGATATTCACAGTTTTATTAAGCTAACTGGGGGAATAAAGATTCCATCAATCAATCCACCACACTTTTAGAATGTAAATTCAAACAGTTTTTAATCTAGAAAGCAAAAAAGGAAGAGATAAAACTGAGGGTTCCTTTTAGTCTATCCATGAATTTCTTGTTCAGTAGCTTATCATAAGAGGTAGGTAGATTACACAACAAATAGTATGTGGAACCTCATATCAGAAAGACTTATTTTCCTGAATTTAAATATGACTTCAGACATTTTCTACTGTGATTCTAAGAAAGTCACTTGACCCTGTTTTTCTGTAAAATGCATTGGAGTAAAAAATGGCAAAAACATTGTGGGATCTTTGCCAAGAATTCCCCAAATGGGGTTGTAGAGAGTCAGAAATGACTGAATAACAAATCATTAAGAGTGACTCAGAATAATGATAGGTCCTACTGGAATGAAAAACTCACTTTCCCTCATGCACTTCTACATGGTCCACAGAAATGGCATCTGAAAATGATCTAAAAGGAGGGAATCAAATGAAGAGCAACCATTATATTGGGACTTTTTAAAATTCTTCTAATTCCTCAATAACCTCTGCTTTGGTTGAGCAAATGGTCAGGCCCAGGAAACATGAATACTCATAGAAATATTTGAACATAATTATTTTGAAGAATAGAGACTGAGAGCCATAGTATCTTGACTTATACTGACAAAATATAAATAGAGTTCTAGAGAAAAATCTGTAATACATTGATCTTCTATGGAAGATCAAAGAGAAAATATGAACTAGAATCACAGTGAACAAGAAGTCATGGATGGTGAGTCAGATGAATTAGGACCAAGTTTCACCTCTGGAAGTTGGTATGTATGTGGCTTTGAGCAAATTTCCTTAGATATCAATATTCTCATGTGACAAAAGAGAGAAATGAACTATCAGTGGGGTCAAACTCAAATAGAGACAGGATCCTTGAAGGACATATGTTTTTTCCTATAGCACTTCATAACTTTTTTTGCTTTTAATAGTATTTTCCCCAATTATATGTCAAGAAATTTTTAGCATTTATTTTTACAAGATTATGAGTTCTCAACTTTTCTCCCTCCTTCCCTCCCATCCTCCTTTTGAAATGGTAGATAATTTGACATAGATTATGCATGTGCTGTCATGTAAAACATATTTCCATTTAGAAAGATATAAAAGAGAAAACAGATCAAAAGGGAAAAAATATAAAAAAGAATAAAATAAGTGAAAAAAGTATGCTCTGATGTGTATTCAATATCAATTAGTTCTTTATCTGGATATAGATATTTTTCTTTGTAAGTCCTTTCCATTTGTCTTTTATCATTGTGTTGCTAAGAAGAGCTGAGTAAATCATAGTTGATCATCACACAATGCTACTGATACTGTTTTCTTAGTTCTGCCCTTTTCACTTTGCATCAATTCAAGTCTTTCCAGAATTTTCTGAAACCTGTCTGTTCATCAATTCTTATTGCATAATAATATTTCATTGTATTCAAAACCACACTTTATTCATCCACTCCAATTAATGGACATCTCTGAAATTGCCAATATTTTGCACTATAAAAAGAATGGTTTCAAATATTTTTTGCACGTGTAAGTGGTTTTCTCTTTTTTACCATCTCTTTAGGATATATTCCTAGTAGTGGTATGGCTGGATAAAAGGGCATGCAAAGTTTGGTTGCCTTTGGGAATAATTCCAAATTGTTCTCCAGAATGGTTGGATCAGTTCGCAACTCTACTAATAGTGTATTAATGTACGGATTTTCTTATATCCTCTCCAATATTTATCATTTCCATTTTTTGTCATGTTAGTCAATCTGAAGATGTGAGATGATACCTCAGATTTTTTTTAATTTGCATTTCTCCAATCAAAAGTGATTTAGAGCACTCCTTCATATGCTTATACATAGCTTTGATCTTCATCTGAAAACTACCTTGTCCTATCCTTGGACTATTAATCAATTGAGGAATGGCTTTTGTTCCTATGAATTTGACTCAATTCTTTATATATTTGAGAAATTAGACTTTTACCAGAAACACTTGCTATAAAGATTTTTTCCGTAGTGTTTTGCTTTCCTTCTAATCATGGCTACATAGGTTTTGTTTGTACAAAAAGTTTTTAATTTAATGTAATCAAAATTAACCATTTTGCATTTTATAATGCCATGAATTATATATAAGCTTTTCAATAGATCTAACAGATAGACTATTCCTTGATCTTCTAATTTACTTATATTGTCATCTTTTATGTTTAAATTATGCAAAATTTTGACTTTATATTGGTACATGGTATGAGATGTTGATCTATACTTAGCTTGTATATATAATATATATACTGTATATACAATATTATATATATATGTGTATATACAATATATATATATATATAATCAAATAATGATTTCTTATTCCAAAGACTGGAGTCTTTAGGGTTATCAAACAGTAGGCTACTATGGTTATTTACACTATGTCTTGAGTTTCTAATCTATTCCATTGATCTAGACTCTATTTCTTAGCCAGTATCAGATAGTTTTTTATAATTAATGCAGTATAAATATTATTAAAGATCTGGTATGATTAGGCTATCTCCCTTTGTACTTCTTTCATTAATTTCTTTAATCTTTATATTTTGTTCTTTCAGATGGATTTTGTTGTTATTTTCTCTGCTCCAACAAATAATATTTCGGTAGTTTGAGCACTGTGGCACTGAATAAGTAAATTAGTTTAAGCAGAATTGCCATTCTGTTATATTGGACTCAGCCTATCAATGAGCAATTAATGTTTTTCCAATTGTTTGATCTGGCTTTATTTGTGTGAAAAGCGTTTTGAAATTGTGTTGTATAGTTCCTGGTTTTGAATCGGTGCAGGCAAACTCCCAAATACTTTATGTTGCTTACAGTTTTTTTCAATGAAATTTCTCTATCTCTTGCTGTTGGACTTCATTAATTATATAAAGATATGCTGATGATTTGTTTAAGTTTATATTATATTCTTCAACTTTGCTAAAATTATAATCATTTCAGATAATTTTTTAGTTTATTCTCTTGGTTTCTCTAAGTATATCATCATGTCATCTACAAAGAGTGATAGCTTTGTTTCCTCATTGGGACTCCTTCTTTACCTATTTTCCAAATAATTTATGTAGTATTGGAATTAATTGTTCTTTGAAGGTTTTGTAGAATTCTATTGCAAATCCAACTTAGCCAGAATTTTTTTTTTTTTTTTTTGCAGAGAGCTCATTCAATTTTTTTTCTAAAATGGGGTCATTTAAACATTTTATACCTTCTTCTGCTGATCTAGGTAAATTATATTTTCACAAATATTCTTTAATTTCATTCAGATTATCAGATTTATTGATTTATAATAGGGAAACATTTCTAATGATTGCTTTAATTTTATCTTCATTGCTGTGGATCTCACCCTTTTTCATTTATGATGTTGGATATTTGGCTTTCTTTTTTTTTAATTGACTAGTGGCTGATCGATCATATTGTTTTTCTCCCATGAAACCAATTTCTAGTATTTTTAACTTTCAATTATGTTAATCCTAACTTGACTTTCAGGATTTCCAATTTGATTCACAATCGAGAGTTTTTAATTTGTTCTTTTATTCTAGGTTTTTTTTTAATTAATGCTCAATTGATTATTCTGCTTTTTCTCTATTTTGTTAACATAAGAATTTAGAGAAATAACTTTTCCATAAGTTTTGGTATATTGTCATTCTCTTTAGTAAAACACTGGTTTTTTTCTATGATTTGTTCTTTGACTCACTTACTTTTGTATTATATCATTTAGTTTCCAATTGATTTTTTCAATTTGTTTTTTCATGTGTTCTGACAAGGAAAGAATACATTTAATATTTGTCCCTTTCTATATTTGATTATTATGTCCCTCAATTTTGTGTACTTTCATGTGCTGCTGAGCAAAGGCTATATTCCTTTCATTTCTCATTCAATTTTCTCCAGAAAGCTGTCATACTAAAAACCATTACATTGAATTCCCAATCCCTATATTTATGCCCACCTGCATTTTTTATTTCCTTCACAAGCTAATTGTACAATATTTCAGAGTCTGATTCTTTTTGTACAACAAAATAACGTTTTGGTCATGTATACTTATTGTGTGTCTAATTTATATTTTAATGTACTTAACATCTACTGGTCATCCTGCCATCTGGGGGAGGGGGTGGGAGGTAAGAGGTGAAAAATTGGAACAAGAGGTTTGGCAATTGTTAATGCTGTAAAGTTACCCATGCATATATCCTGTAAATAAAAGGCTATTAAATTAAAAAAAATAAAAAAAAGAAAGCTGTCATAGTTAACTTTTTTTTAATATTCAATTTACCTTTTTGATTTCTTGTTAATTTTTATTGGATTTATCAAAATCTGAAAGGGGTCTATTGAAGTCTCCTACTAGAATAGTTTTGCTATTTTTCATGTAAACTTATTTAACTTCTCCCTTAAGAATTTGAGTGCTATGTCATTTGGCGCACAAATGTTTAGTATTGCTATCAACCATTTGTCTATGGTACCTTTTAGCAAGATGTACTTTCACTTCCTTATCTAGTTTAATTAGGTCTATTTCTGCTTTTGTTTTATATGAAATCAGGATCACTCACCTTTTTTTTCCCACTTCAGCTGAAGCATAATAGATTCTTCTCCAGTTCCTTACCTTTATTTTGTGTGTTTGTCTCTCTACTTCAAATGTGTTTTTTAGAAATAACATATTGCGGATTTGTGGTTTTTGATAACTCTATTTGCTTCCATTTTATGAGTGAATTCAGCTCTTTCACTTTCCCTCTATCCTGTTTTTCCTCCAGTTTCATCCCTCTCTCATTTCATCCTTTCCCTCCTCACCAGTGTTTTGTTTCTGCTATCATTTCTTTGATATGCCATTTCTTCTGTCAGTCCCCTTCACACCATTATTTAATCTTCCCTCTTACTTCCCTGTTGAGTAATATAGATTGCTTTATTCGACTGATTGTGTACATTATTCCCCCTTTGAACAATTATAGATGTGATTAATGTTCAAGTGATGCTCATCTCTCACCCTTCCATCCTCTCCACTGTACTAGGTCTTTCTTACCTCTTTATGTGAAATAATTTACTCCATTCCACCTCCCCTCTCTTCTGCTCCTCTTATCTCTTATTTTTTTTTGTCATTGCTCAAATTCACGATAGACCCATAAATTCTCCCCTCTTCCCCTCTCTCTCTCTCTCTCTCTCTCTCTCTCTCTCTCTCTCTCTCTTTCCCTCCCTGTCTCTCTGTCTCTGTTTCACTCTCACTTTCTCTCTCTCATATATATATATATATATATATATGTATATATATATACACATTTATATCACATATATGTGTTGTATATATGTATGTATACACAATATATATCCTTTCTAGTTGTACTGTTAGTGATATAATTTTAAGAATTATAACATCTTCCCATGTTAAGATGTAAACAGTTTAGCTCTATTGAATCTCTTGTGGTTTTTCCCCTCTTTTTTTCTTCTTTATGCTCCTCTTCTGTCTTAATATAGGAGATCTTTTTTTCCAGTTGTGATCTTACCTTTATGAAAGTTTGAAATTTCTATTTCATTGAGTAAGCATTTTTCCCTTGAAGTATTATACTTAATTTAGTTGGGTAGGTGATTCTCGGTTGCAATTCTAGTTCCTCTGTCTTCCAAAATATCATGTTCATGACCTCTGATCCTTTAATGTTCCACTTGCTAAAGTCCTGTGTAATTCTGATTGTGGCTTCCCAATATTTGAATTGTTTCTTTCTTGCACTTGCAACACTTGCAGTATTGTTCATCTGATACTTCTAAAATTTGGCTATGATCTTTCTTAGAGTTTTTATTTGGAAAACCTTTTCCTGAAATGATCAGTTGATGCCTATTTTTCCCTCTGGTTTCAGTCTATCAGAGCAGTTTTGCTTGATAATTTCTTGAAATATGCTATCCAAGTCCTCTTCTTATTTGTGGATTTCAGATAATATGGATTTGGTTCCAAGATTTGTTTTCTTAGTAAGTTGTTTTTCTCATGAGATATTTTATTTCTTTTTTTTTCATTCTTTTGAATTTGATTTATTCTTTTTGTCTGAAAAAGTCATTAGCTTCATGGTCCTAATTCTAACTTTTAAGGATTTCTTTTCCTCAGTTAGCTATTATACTTCTTTTTACATTTGACTATTGTACTGTTTCCTCTTTTTCCCAAGCTGTTGAGCCTTTTTTTCATAACTTTCCTCTATCACTCTCCTTCTTTTCCCTAAATTTCCTTCTCCTTCTATTATATATATTATAAACTCCATTTTAAGCTCTTTAGTGAGTTCTTTCTGAGTTTAGACCACTTTCCATTTTTCTTTGGAATTTTTCTCACAGGTGTTTTGACTTTGACTTTGAGTTTGTGACCTGATCTTCCCTCTCATTATAATTTTTATACTCATATTCTTTTGTTATTGTTTTGTTCTCTTTTTTGGCCTATTCCCTTTCTTTTAAATTTGAGCTCTGCTCATGAGGTAGAAGGGGCACTGTCTCAAACTTCTTGTGCCAAAGTCTTCAGACTCTGACTTTTTCATTGGTGCTGCATGATGCTGTCCTGAGGCTCATGGGGGATACACTTTTCTATTGCTGCACTAAAAGGGTAAAGTAAGGGTGGATGCTACCACTGCTGCCTGATAGCTTATGTGGTAAGGGGGTTCAAATACACATGTCTGGCATGTGATAATGCTGGGGGAGCATTTCTGTATTTCCTTGGGCTAGCACATGGTTGTCTGGTCACTGAAGTCTGTGCATTCCTGTGGCTATACTGAGGTTTGTGGAGTATCCTGGTGTTTACATTTACCTGCTTTATCTCATGAAGGCTCTAGAGCTGTTACTGGTTTGTAGGTAGAGCTTGTTGATAGCTTTCTGTGAATGTTTCCTGTCCTGGATGATACTCCCTTTTGCCCAAGTAAAACAAATCTTTCCTGATCACCTTCCAAATATCTTGGGATAAAAAATTATTTTACCTTGTGTTTTTGTTGGTTCTGCTGTTACAGAATTTGTTTTAAATGCTCTTTTATGTTCACTTGGAAGTGAATATAGGAAAGTAACAGTGATTTACTGCTTAATTCATCATCTGAATTCCCAGAAGTCCTCATATTGAATGAAGGCCACATATTGACATGGAAAACCACACACTAATATTTTCTAGGTTATATTGTATTTTTGTTTATTTTCTTAAGCATTTCTAAATTACATTTTAATCAGTGTAGGCCATGTTCCCAGAGGCATGCGGTTGATAAGTTTGATACTTCTCTACTAAATGATGTATGATGTCCCTCACTTCTAAATGTGACTCCATCACTGAGGTCATAGTTCCACTGACATATTGAAAAAGAAGAACTTTTAGTAAATATAATTAAACAAACTTTTCTTCAACTACTACTTTGTAGTACATTATCTGGATTCATATTCAATAGGGTAGGCTGAGATACTGAGAGGACAACTATTTCTCAGGGTTCTAAAGATAACCCTTAAAGTTGTGGTTTCTAGTACTGTAATTCTGAAGATCTCATTGGCCAGCCTCAGTGATCAATTAACTAGTTGATTCTATTCATTTTTTAAAAGGAACTACTTAAATACAAAGAAAGAACAATTGTTAAGAACTCTAAGCACAAATAAGGACACATTTCAGACAAAAGTTCTTAAGCCCACACTTAAACTCCAATGGTAGTGAAGCAAATTAATGGTGACTATGTGTAGCAAAAAAGTATGTCTGGACTTTTGACCCCTTTTTCTCCTTCTTCATTTGGTCTTCCAGAAGTTCCCTTTGGATAAACCTCTCTGGTGGGCTTCAAGTTTATCCAACAGTCACCACACCATCTTTGGATTACTATATTTTTATCTATGTAAAGATGGCTTCCTATATCATAGAACAATTCTGATAGTCATTGCTACCACTCCCAATAAGCAGAGATACTTTTGATGAGATCTTTGGACCAAGAACAGACATGGTCAACTGAGAACTTCCCCCTTATAATGATAATTCAAGATCAGGAAAGAACAAATGTGTAAGAAAGAAGTGCTATGTTCTCACAGACACATATTAGTCAGGTGTTGAAGCAATATTCCCCATTTGGCATCTAACATCTGTCCTAGTCTCATATCACCAAGCAGAAAAACAATGGTGAGAAATAAGTGCAATTAACAGCCAATTATAAACCCTTCTAGTCATTAAACAAAGAACCAGTACCTCAGTCATGGATATCTAGAAACAGGCTTCCAAAGTTCCACATGTTAGATTAAAACCTGGTAGAAAAGATCTGTATATGCTCAGTATAACCTACCAGGAAGGACAACTTCATGGATGTTCCATCTATTATTATATGCAAGATACTATGGTAAACCCTAAGGATACTAAAATACTGAAATGAATCTCTAATCTTATCAATTTGTATGTTCTCTCCAACAATGAAGAAACATTGGTTTGGACTAGACAATCATTCTCCATCATCCACCTATTTCTTTCTTGTTTCTGTCTCTTTGTATCTTCTTTACTTTCTGAGAGGGGTACATCAGCACCTTGTTGACAAACATGTCCACACTAGAATACAAGCAGACTATCATAAAGACAGATGGTCTGAATGTCATGAATATGCATGTCATACAAGCAAAGGCATTCATTCAACAAACATTTATTAAAGTGCCAACTATGTGTAGAACTCTGAGCTAATTGCTTAAGGGAGTGACAAAATTTAAATAGCATGCAGGCTCTACCCTTATGGAGTTCAAAGGAAAATGTATTTGAAAAGATATGCCCCATTTACAGAAAGGTCAAAGTCTAAATTTTTGAGGGAAGAATCATTTTAGTGTTTCTCTTAGTTTAGCATTATATTTTGTACATTTGAGATTTGAGACAAAGCCTGTGATTTTATTGGTAAAGGGAATACCTAAATAAGAAAATTCTCTTTATCAATGAAAGCTCTGCAAATTAGAATCTTAGTGGGGCAGCTAGTTGGTGTAGTGGATAGAGCACCAATCGTGAAGTCAGGAAGACCCGAGTTCAAATGTGGCCTCAGACACTTAACACTTCCTGGCTGTGTGACCCTGGACAAATCACTTAGCCCAAATTGCCTCAGCAAAGAGAGAGACAGACAAAGAGAAAGAGAGAGAGAGAGATAGAGAGAGAGAGAGAGAGAGAGAGAGAGAGAGAAGAGAAGAGAAGAGAAGAGAAGAGAAGAGAAGAGAAGAGAAGAGAAGAGAAGAGAAGAGAAGAGAAGAGAAAAAAGTTAGCATCTCAGAAAGTTATTTAAAGAATTGAGAGTCTAAGTGAGTTGTCCAATGTCAAAATACCAGTTTGTCAGAGATTGGATATGAACCCAGGTCTTTCTTGTACCAGAGGAAATCTTATTCATTGTTCAATATTTGTCACTTGTTTTCTTCATCTTTATCTCCACTTCAAAGAAGATATTATAATAAGTTAAAAAGACAAAATCATTTCAAACTTTAACAAGTTGAGTTATATTTGTATTTATGTCTGATAAAACCATATAATTTTATATTTATCAATATTGAGTAATATCAATCTCTAGAAAAAATATCATCATCAGAAAAAATTAAATTTCAGTGCTATTCAATATCACAACCTTGTGATAAAGAGAAGCACAAATACTCTCATGTAGTTAAATTAAAGAGTAGTAGAGTAGAGAAAGTACAATAATTGAAATCAGAAAATTGAAGTTCAAACCCTAGTAAGTCTTTCCTGGCAACAAAAGTTAAAACTAACCCAAGCAACTCAATTCAGTTTTACCTTGTTGTTTCTAACCATTTACAATATTTTGATTATTGTGTGTATTTTATTTGATTGTTCTACTTAGTTTATTCCACATCAACTCAGACAAGTCTTCTATGTCTTTCATTATTACTCATATTTGATGTGTACCACAATTTCTTTAGCTGCTCTCTCTCACAAGGTCATTTTTTTATAATACCCTGATGTCACAAAAGTACTTCTATAAATAATGCAGTGTTTATGAAACTTTTATTTTTCTCTTTGACCCCTTGGTGTTATATTCTTAGCTAGCTTTTTTTTTTTAGCAAAATCCCAAATGACTTTCCAGAATATTTGACCATTTTGCACTCCACAATGTAAAAGTGTAATTTCTTCCGTCTTAAAACACTGACAATTTATCTAATCAAAGGAGTTTGATAAAGTATTTCCTTTCTCAATTTTTGAAACCGATCTATGTAACATAAATATGAATTACTCTTAGAAGATTTGACAAAATTTGCTTGCAAATATCTCCAAGGTGGTATCATCTCTTCTTTTTTTCTGAAATGCAATTGTTTAAGAATTCATGGTCTATTAAATAGGCCATTTTGTACTCTTTAGATAGTCACATACTAATTTTAAAGTATCAGTTTTGTTAGAATATGACTGTGTGTGGTTGATTCTGATCATTCCTTTTTCTTCATGTCATTTTACCTTGTCTATTTTTAATTTCAGTAATTTAATTTTCCCTCTATTTTTGTCATGTAAGCTAACAATCTAATCATTTCATTTGTCTTTTAACATGGCCAGTCTTTACTTTTCGTTATCATTTCTAATGTTATTGTTCTATTTCATCTATTTCTCTAATCTTAAACATTTTATCCTTTGAATTTTTTGTGTGTGTTATTCTTGTGAGGCAAGTATGTGGTCCAATGGATAGAATTTGGAGCCTGGAGTCAAGGAGACCTAAATTCAAATCCAATCTCAGATACTTACTAGCTATGTAACCATGGATAAGTCACTTAACCAATGCCTATCTCAGTTTCTTTAAGTGTAAAACAGGGATAATATTCTACTTCATAGAATTGTTGTGAAATTCAAGTGAGATACCTTTAAAGCTTTTAGCATGACTCACACAGAGTAGGTAATTAATAAATGCTTATTCTTGTTCCCCTTTGAAATAGGTACAATATTTGATTTCCTTCCTTTATCTCCTTGTATATTAACTAATTTTATTTTTTATTTTATTTTTGGCGAAGCATTGTTCTGCCATTTCTCAGTCTTTAAAAGATCAATTCATGAAGAAATACACAAACACAAACACACACACATCCTCCTAATATGAGAAATTAAAAGGGATTAAATGATAAAGTACTTACATTCAAATAGGGGAAGATGGCACGTGTCCATTTAAAAGTGTCTTCTAGAATCACAGAGGGAATAAAATAAAACAAATATAGGGCCTCTAGGTGATTTTATTCTGTATTGTAAAATTTAATGGAAGAAGGAAAATTGAATACACTAAAAAAATTTATGAAGAAGCAGGAGGAACTATGCACAACTGGTTGCAAATGAAGAGGATAAAACTTTTGGGACTGAGTTAAGGACATCTTCTGACACACTTAGTCAATCTGGAAAAGAAAGGTTGATCACATATATGCAATATAGTGATCAAACAGGATTCCAGATGACTATTAATGAAATAGGCTACCCACCTTCATCTCCTTTAGAGGTAGTTCAAAGGTGGGAAAGAGTCAAGACCTATGATTAGGAATGGAGCAAGGGAAAGAGAAGTGGAATAAAACAGAATAGAAAGAGATTGCTTTAAATATAGAACACTATCATTAGGTAAATTCTTTCACCACCTTTTTTATAAAGAAGACCTAGACAAAGAGAAACAAAAATACAAGAGGGCAAAGTGGAGGTCCATACAAAATTTATAATCATAACCACAAACGTGAATAGGATTGATTTATTCATAAAATAGAAGATAGCAGAATGCATTGGGAAGCAAGAGTTCAACAATATATGTTTTCAAGAAACATGATCAAAACAAATATTCACAAGTAATAAAGCAAGAGCTTAGAACACAATCTATCATGCTTTAAGTGAACTTAGGAGAACAGAAAAGGAGTTTACATATATCTCAGTCTTGCACCTCAGTTTTACAAAAACTGCTGAAAGAGACAGAGATAAAAATTGAGGAAGAGAGAAATTTTTAAAAGGACATAGAAAATTTTCAACCAAAGCCATTTAGTGCAATTTACAAGGTTTAAGAAAAAAAAAATCCATACTCAATGAAATATAGTTACACAGACCAGATAAAATTAAAGATTGAGATTCACCAAACAAAATGGCCATCACTTAAGATGTGTATCTTGAAGAATAATTTTCCTAAACCATTTGATCCAATTAAGGGAGGAGGTAAATAATAACTTTTATTATTTTAAGGTGGTCCTATTCTAACCCCATTTAATCCTCCAAACACATTTTTCTCTCAGAAAATTATTAGGCCTTTAATAAAACTGGTGCACAAAGATTTCAGTAAAGAATATCACTTATGAAATGATGGTTTAAAAAGTCCTAATGTTGCTCATTCAGGGGTGAACAATAACTTCAGGCTAAATTATGTATTGTTCTAATAATATTTCATAATATATAAGCCTAAACAGAAAAGGAGTGTGGAGAAGGGTGGAAGTTATCAGTTTGTTTCTGCACTATTATGCTCTCCTGAAACATCTCAGACACACAATTAATATCCTTATTTGCTTTGCCTTCTTATATTATGTTTTCTACTCACAGCCAGCTTATAGTGAACTAAAAATACTTTTTTTCCTCAAAAACATTAAAACATACATCACTCCCTCTAGTCAGTCAAAAAACTCAACAAGTAATTATTCTCTCTCTTCCCTCCAACTTCCCTCCAAGTGCATCAAAAAGAAAGTCCCTGTCCTCCAGAACCTTAAATTCTAATTGAAAAAAAAAACATAAAAGGAATCTAAGAAGCAGACGAGAAAGGGGAGAATGAAGAAGATATCAAGAAGATATCCAGAGGAATGTCATATAGTGAGAAATGATGGGATGGCTGGCCAGAGATTCCTTGTTAAGTAAAGATTCTTGGAGTCCTCCATCTTCTACCTGAGACAGAAGCCTTAGGGGAAGGTTACTCTGAGGAGGTTTAAATTCCAGGTTGATACAATTTTCCAGGTTGAAGAAATTTCTAGGATCTGCTATAGAACTGAAGAAGAATGACATTAGTCAGGAAATTAAGAGATGTTTGGCCTAACTAAGTCTAAGACTTTATATTTATTTCTCTGGTTTTATTGTGTTATATTTTTCCCATTATTTCAGCCTATCAAGAGTTTTCAGAATGCTAATCCAATGCACTAATGTAGGAGTGATTCATGGGACTGAATTATGTTGTTTTGTCCATAAATGATTTATGTGTTCACTTAGATCTGTTTAGAGATGGCTCAAAGGAAGGTTAAAATAGAGAGCTCTAGTGTCTCCCTCCCCATTTTTCTCTAAGAGAGGCTTTGATCCTGACAAGAGAGGAAGCTGGCTGTTGAAGTCTGATTACTTTATTCTCCTCAGAGGAGGGAATAATAGGCAAAACAAGTTCTACTCACCCCTAAATATTGTTACTCTAGGAAAAATAAATTTTGGGTTCAAGCTACACTCTTCTCCAGATGGGAAAGGAAGGCCCTAAGCTACATATCCAAGACTTGACTCTTTTTCCCAACAAGTGTTAGTTCTATACTGAATACTTGTAAGTAATAAGAAAACCCACTTATTTAAGTTGATTCCAAAGTAGAAATCATATAAGCATACATATGAGAATATATCTAACATTGCTGAAAGTATATATTTGAGATTATTTCTCAAAGAATTATATATAATAAAGGAGTTAATGAGCTCGCCAACTAGGAATGAGAAAACTCAGTTCAATATTTCTGTGTCACAAGAAATAAGGACTAAAAAAGATTTCAGAGAATCTCAGGGAGACTTTTATGAATTGATTCACAGATGAGTAACCATAATTAGAAAAAAAACAATACACAAAAGCTACAGCTTTGCAAATAGAAACAAAAAAATTAATTTTATACCATATATAACTGGGCATCATAATTATAATAATCAGTATTGACCCTAGATAAAATGTGATAAAATAAATCATTTTTCCCTTTTTTGTAGAAATGGGGGGACATGAGTGTGGAATATGTCATTTGCTATCATACACAGTAATTGCACGAGTTACTGCTGCTGACTCTTTTTAAATCCTTGTTACAGAGAATAAGTTAGTGGTTAATGGAGAAAGAATACATACAAAATAATAATAATAATAGCCACTACTTATATAAGGCTTTAAGGTAAAGTACTTTACAAATATTACCTCACACCATCCTAGGTGATAGGCAATATTACTTTCCTCATTTTATAGATGAGGAAACTGAGGCTGACAGAGGTTATATGAACTTGATCAGTCACATAGCTAGTAAAAATCTGAGGTGAGGTTTAAAATCAGGTTTTCTCAATGCTAGATCAGACATGTTCAATCTATGAACAGCTAGCTTTCCATTAGAAACTAAATGTGCTATTAAAAAAAGAAAGGGGGAAAATATATATATATAATGTATATATATTCATTAAAATAAGATAAAATGTTAATAAAAATTAATCTTAAAATATTATAGTATTTATGATTTGTAGAATCTTTTTTTTAATCAGATTAACATTTGCCTTTTTTCCCCAGTCTTCTAGTGATTTCTCTTCACTTCCTGATAATTTCACTGACACCAGTATAGGGATAATATCTGCAAGTTTTTTTTCAGAATTGTTTAAGTCCAAATCTTTCTCTTTAGGGAAGGAATACAGTGACAAACACTTTCTAACAACAATTTTTTTTAAAAATGAGAAGAATGCCAACCTGGGAGTTGAAAAACTATAGATTTACCACCGACTCTCCTATTAATTTGAGCTACATCATCTTGAATGAATTGTTTCCCTCTTTAGACCTCAGTTTCCCCCTTTTAAAGAAGAATTTAACTAAATTTCTTTGGTGGTTCCAACTCTACCTGTCTAATTCTTCACTCACTATTTCTAAATTCCTTGGAAATTATCTTCTACACCATGAATTAATTGAAAAAGCCCTTGGTTGAATGGTTAATAAGTCAGTGATGACCTCTGAGAAAGTTTTTTAAGCAGAATTTGGAGAGTACAGAAGCTGAGAAACTGAAACTATCCAGAGTATATAATTTTTCAATAAGTCAATGCAATCAGCTGTTAAGGCAAAATTCACTTTGCCCATACTTGTGCTTTATTTTCCAACATCTAAACTATGGGAAACTAAATGACACAATGGATAAAGTACTGGGATTGGAATCAAAAAGATCTGAGTTCAAGACCAATCTCAGATACTAGATAGCTGTATGACTCTGAGCAAGTCACTTAAACTCTATTTTTCAATATTTTCTTAATTATAAATCAAGCTAATAATAGCACCTGCCTCCAAAGAATGTTGGGAATATCAAATGAGATAATATTTATAAGGTGCATAGCGTACTGGAACTCATTATTTTTTGCCTAAATTCTCCCCAATCTTATTTCCTCTGTTATTTAGTGGACAACGGCATCCTCAGTCTCTCAACCTAGGAGTCATCCTGCACTCCTCACTCTTACCCAACTCCCATATACAATTTGTTGCCAAGTTTTTCAATTTCACCTTTGCAGACTCTCTCTAATCTTCTCCCTTCTATTCTCTGACACTGTAAACTATCTAGTACAAGCCTTCATAACTTTACACTTGGACTACTGCAATAGTTACAATAGTTGGTATATCTGCCTGCCTCAAGTCTACATACTCCAATCAATAGCTACCAAAGTAATTTTCCTAAATCTCAGGTCCAACCATATCCTTGCCCTCCTCAAGAAACTTCAATGATTTCCTATTGCCTTCAGAATCAAATACATTGTTTGACATTCAAAGCCTTTCCTAACTTGGTCCCTCTTACTTTTCCAGTATTCTTACAACTTTTTCCCCAACACATAATCTATAATCCACTAATCTTCTTCTTGCACAAATAAGACACTCTCTCTCTTACCTCTGGAAGCTTTCTCTGGCTGTCCCTCATGCCTGAAATGGTCACACTCTACTTAATTATCTCTCTCATTTCCTTTGTCTCAGCTAAAATCTATCTTTCACTAGAAGCCTTTTTCAACCCCTCTTGATTCCATTGCCTTCCATCTGTTAATTATTTACTATTTATTTTGTATATAGCTTGCTTTGTAAATATTTGTTTGCATATTGTCTTTCCCACTAGATTATAAGCTCCTTGTATGACAGACATAATTGGGGGGAAATAAAATATTATTTTTAAAAAATTATTATTGACAACAAACATTTATCAAGCACCCATGTGCTCCAGGAACAACCTGAGCTTCTAGGGATACAAAGATAAAAATAGAAACAA
Source organism: Sarcophilus harrisii (assembly GCF_902635505.1). Classification (NCBI taxonomy): domain Eukaryota; kingdom Metazoa; phylum Chordata; class Mammalia; order Dasyuromorphia; family Dasyuridae; genus Sarcophilus; species Sarcophilus harrisii. The sequence goes on from NC_045431.1 coordinate 155,167,755, forward strand.
TCCTTGCTTTTAAGGAACTTACTCTTTGTTAGGAGGAAAAATATACATAAATACAAAAGAAATACAAATTAAAGTCAAAATAATTTAGGGAAGTAATTATCAGGAAAATCAAGAAAGGCTTCATACAAGAGCTCATATGAGCTAAGAAGTGATATGATCACACCAGAATTTTAGGAATATTGTGGCAACTATATACAAAAGGTTTAGAGAGAATAAAAACTTGAGTTTGAGAATTAATTAATAGACTATTATTGCAATAGCTCAGATCTAATCAATAAAGGAGTGAACTAGGACATAAAGTGATAAATAATGCCATGAGAGCTGACCATATCACAAAATGAGGAGTAAATTAGAGAGGAGAAAAAAGGGTCCAGAATTAAGACTTGATTATCCAGTTATTGGAGCCAACTTGGTCCTGCTGCTTAGAGACAATGGTTTAGTGTATTTACACCTTGGAAATGACCAAATGCTACAAATCAGGGCTTGATTTATTGTTTAGTCAAATGTCTAGACTTAAGAAAGTTGTAGAAAAATGTTAATTGCAGAGATTAAACTTGAAAATGTGAAGTACTAAAATCTTAAAAAAAAATGTGAAGTACTTTTTCAATTTTTTTCTCCCAGAGAGCTGCCTCTGGGGGATACCCACAGTTACGAGGAAGTTTACATTTGACAGTATGAAAACAAGTGAACAATAAGTCAGACAGATAGGAGTAGGCCTGAAAAAGAAGGACTAATTAAATAGCTTCTGTGGGCCAAGCACTATGCAAAAGGCCAAGAAATATTCTTCTTGTTATTCATTCTTTGTTCTCTAAGAGAACCAATCACACCAAAAGGGTGACATCCTGACTTGCAAGTGAATTGGATTTAAGTGAAGCAGAGTTGTGCAAAGTCATTAGCCCCACTCTTTCTCCAGAATCTTCAGAATGAAAATGTCAAGACTTCAGTCCAAAGATAAATATAAGTAGTATGATTCCAGATGCAGTGGAATACCATGACATTTTTAAGCTAAGTACTTTCCCAGGTCTCAATATTTCTGAGGCAATGCTAATTCAATAATTCAAGACTAGGTAAGAAATAAAGCAAAAGATGACCTAGTTTGTCTTCACAAAGAATGACTCTGAAAGGGGAAGACCCACAGAGTTTCTGAGGGAAAAAAGTTGCTATTTGTACTCACTCTGAACCATCAAAATGCAAACAATGAGCAAGTGCAGTTACAAATATTATCTCATTTGATTCTTATAGCCTCCCTAACTGACATGCACTATTACCTCCATTTTATAATTGAAGAAATTGATACAGGCAATCATCCTTGCCCAATTAAGTGTCAGAAGCCAAATTTGAATTCCTAGGTCTTCCTGAATATAGGTCCAGTGCTTAAGCTGCCAACTGTATCAAAAGAAAAGCAGAGAGAACATAAAGGAAGAGGAGTTGTTTGAGATGTAAAATGTTGCAGAGAAGTAAAAGAGGGATGAGTACTAAGAAAAGGCCACAGAGTTGGCAATTCAGAAATCATTAGAACAATTTCAGGAGAAAGATGAGATCAGAACTATATTACAAGGGAAATTGATAAGAATAGGGAAAGTGATGGAAATGTATGAAACAATTCTGGACAATTCTAGATCCAGACCTGGAAGCAACCTTGAAGTCCACCTAATTCTGTTCCTTCATTTTCACAGGTGAGAAAATTTAGTCTCAAAGAAGTGAAATGACTTGCCCAAGATTTTAAAGGTAATTAGGGTCAAAGGCAATCCAGACCCTCCCCAGAATAAAAGCCCTCTCTACTATATCTGTTTTGAATCTGTGTAGAGAGCAAGGAATGTGTCAGTGGATAATAATAGATTAAGGGTTAAAATGAGAAGATATAATCATGTGGACAATCTGATGAAGAAAATGTGTGGGACACAGATGATCCAAGGTTCCACTAGAGGAAGGGCCACATCTTCATCAGACCCTGGAGAAAAAAGAAAATGGGGTATGATTTTAAAGGGACTTGAGATAGAGGATGGTATGGGAATCAAAAAAAGTCAGAACTTTTAAACATTTTGTTGAAGTTACAAAGATGGTAATCATCTTATTATCCAGAAGAATATTTGTGTATCTTGACACTAATTGAAAACATTTTCTATTCCATTGAATGAAAAAAAATTAAAGAATAATTTATGGGAAGAAATATTGAAACATGTTATTTCCAATGGCAACTTTGTAGTATCCAAAGTAAAACTGTATACTTTGACTAATTTTAGATAAAGGGAAGAAAGCAAGCATGTCAAAGGAAAACACAAAAGAAAAAAGCATCAGAGTATTTACAGACAAACCAGCTTTTGATTTAATATTTGGAGCCTTCTAAATGTCTTTCCCAGAAAATATAATCCAAGTATTTAATGCATACCCCAGCCTAGAGGGATTGAAGTATATGCTATGCTCTGGCTTCTAAATACTAGTTATTAGAAAAATAAACACAACTTTAAAAGGCTTTTCAGGAAACAAGGAAATTATTCCAATGTCATCAAACATGCTCTGACATTGCAAGAGCCATCCAGTTTCTACTCTTAATAGAAATGCTTTTTTTTATTATTTCAGGACCTATTATCATACTAAACATTATGAGGTCAATAAGATGGGAGATGAAGAAAACCTTGCTTTTGTACATGTAGCAACTGCTTGATTTCTTATTTATCTTGAATAATTTGAAATTCTGCAGTGACCCTTTAATGTCTGAGAACTGACTTATTAAATAAATGACTCTGGAGCTTGGCAGCCACAGGCCCTGTCGTAGCTTTTTGCACGCACTAACAATGCAAATTCAATTCGAAGGATGAAACTGGCATAGTAGGTCCTCACAGAAATCTTCGTTAGCCTCATTTCACTGCTGTCAGATATGATCTCTGTTATTCAGCTCTACCCAGGAAAAAAATTTCTAGGGAAACTGTACAGAAAATATGAAAAATCATTTTTTCTAAGGGCACATTTCTTTTATTTAAAAATAATAAACTGAAGGTGGCAAATTCTCTTTGTATTTTAAGGAATTAGAAGTAATTTGTTAAATTATATATACAGTTAGATGAATAATCATTTTCCATGACAAGAACATAAAGCCATATGAAGCCCATTTGCCATTTCTCCTTCCAAATAACCAAATCATTAATTCATTTTACTGAGTTTTCTGCCTTCTAATTGACTAGAGTTTCATGAAGTCCATCGATACATCCATTGTCTTACAATCTTATTATGTTCTCCACCTGCTCTTTGCCATCACAATAAATAGTGCATTAACTCCTCCTGACCCATGGTAGACCTCTTCAGTAGTTAGATGAGAATATGAATGTTATTTTTTCTATTTGTGTATTGAGTAACTGTAAGTTCTCTCTTTACTCTAATCAACAGTCCAAGGTATAATTCACCATGGATATAACCATGGAAATGAATATTACTGCCCCACTCTTTTGGGTCATATCATCACTGGTTAACACTGTGTAGATGCCAATAAATCATAATTGCCAGTAAGAGTCCAACCAGAGATTCATAGTAAACTAAAACTCTAAGACTATATTATAAACAGATCTTAGATGATCATTTCTGTCTGTAAAAAATGAATGTGACTTCTGGCCAAGATGGCAGAGAGGAGGCACACAACTGCTTAGGATCCGCATTTTCTCTCAGAATTTGATTCATGACAAGCCTCCAAATTAATGCTTGACTGAAAAAAAAACCCACAAATAATTACCAAGAGACATCCTTGAAATTTGCCAGGAAAGGTCTGTTTTTGCTTGAGGGCAGGGACAGTTTTAGATTGGGTGCAGCCTGAGGGCAGGCAGAAGCAGTGAGAGCACTGCAGGCAGCTCACAACTAAGCAGATCGGAGTGGGGTGAAGTGTGATCTCAGCCTTCTCTGCGGGGAGAGTTTTGCTACAGGATCGGATACTTTGCCCTGGAAGCAAGCCAGTAGACAAGCAGAGAAGCTAAAAACACAGGGGGTGAAGAATATAAGCTCAAACAGCTAGAGTCTCTTGGGACCTGGCCCTGCCCCCACACTGTGTCTCAGCACGCTCTCAGAGTCTCCCAGCTCAGGCACAGCACAGTCCTGCTAGTGCCTCGCTGCTGCCCCCACAGTCTGTAGAGGAAGCTCGGTAACACCACGCAGCCCCCACACCCTCTAAAAAAGCAGATTCCATTTGGTTTTTTTTTTTTTTTCCTTTTCTTTGCTAGTTTGTCTTTGATTCTTCTCTGACAAAATGAGCAAAAAATTAAAAAGGACCTTAACCACTGACAACTTCTATGCGGCTAGAGAGCAGGCTCTAAACCCTGAGGAGACTAAAAACAGACTGTCTCCAGGTGAATCCCCAAAGGAGGAGATCATCTGTTCCTCAGCACAGATGAATCTCATAGAAGAAATTAAAAAGGCTCTCACAAGAGAGCTAGAAAAAAAATGGGAAAAGGAGAGGGAGGCTTGGCAAGAGAGTATGGATAAAGTCATCCCACTCATTTAAATACAGAGTGGATAAAGAAATCAAATCTTTGAAAAATAGGATTAGTGAACTGGAAACAGAAAATAGCTCTCTAAAAAATAAAATTTATGAAATGGAAAAAAATTCCATAGAACAAAACAACTCAATTGGACAATTGGAAAAAAGATACAAAAAAGTGAGTGAAGAAAATATTTCACTGAAAATCAGAATCGAACAAATGGAATTGAATGACTCGAGGAGACAACAAGAATCAGTCAAGCAAAACCAAAAAAATCAAACAATGGAAAAAATGTGGGATACCTTCTTGGGCAAACAGCAGACCTGGAAAATAGATCTAGGAGAGATAATCTGAGAATTATTGGACTCCCAGAAAAATATGATGAAAAAAAGATCCAGGACACTATTTTCCAGGAAATTATCAAAGAGAACAGCCCAGAAGTCATAGAAACAGAGGATAAAATAGACATTGAAAGAATTCATCTATCACCAACTGAAAGGGATCATAAAATCAAAACACCAAGAAATATAGTGGCCAAATGCCAGAACCCTCAGACGAAGGAAAAAATACTGCAAGCAGCTAGAAAAAACCAATGCAAATATAGAGGAGCCACAATAAGGAACACCCAGGATCTAGCAACATCCCCATTAAAGGATCAAAGGGCCTGGAATATGGTATTCCAAAAGGCTAAGGAACTTGGTATACAACCAAAAATAATTTACCCAGCCAGAATGAGCATCTTTTTCCAGGGAAGAAGATGGACATTCAACGAAATCAGCAAATTTCACCTATTTTTGATGGAAAAAAACAGAACTTAACAAAAAGTTTGATCTACAAATATAGAAATCAAGAGAAACCTAAAAAGGTAAAAAGAAATTTTGGGAATTATATTTCTGCTATAAAGATATATAAAGAATACATGTAAACCTTGTTCTAGAAACTAGAGGTGGAAAGGAAATTGTACCAGAGAAAGGGTAAGTGGGGGTACTACATCTCACGAAGAGGCAAAGGAAACCTATTATATCTAGAGAAAGAATGGAAGGGATGAATATAGTATGCATCTTACTGCCATCAGAATTGGCTTAAAGAGAAAAATTTTAGACATGTTCGATTTATGGTGAAACTTCTCCCACCTCATTGAAAAGTGAGAAGGGAAAAGTGAAAAGGGAAGGAATAAGCTAAGCAGAAGGAAATACGGAAACTGTGAGAAAAAGGAGTAAGATAGGGTGAGGAACTCTAAGGTAGGAGGAGGGATACTAAAAAGGGGGGGCTGTGAGAAGCCAGTGGTGCTCACAAGTTTAATACTGGGGAGGCGGGGCAAGGAGGAAAGAAGGGGGAAAAGTATAAACAGGGGTTAACAAGATGGCAAGTAATACATAATTGGTAATTTTAACCATAAATGTGAATGGGCTCTCCCATAAAGAGGAAGCGGATAGCAGAATGGATTAAAAGTCAGAATCCTACAATATATTGTTTACAGGAAACACACCTGAAGCAGGGAGATACATACAGAGTAAAGGCCAAAGGTTGGAGCAGAATCTACTATGCTTCAGCTGAAGTCAAAAAAGCAGCAGTAGCCATCCTGATCTCAGATCAAGCAAAAGCAAAAATTAATCTAATTAAAAGAGATAAGGAAGGCACTGTATTTTGCTTAAGGTTAGCATAGACAATGAAGAAATATCAATATTAAACATATATGCACCAAGTGGTGTAGCATCTAAATTCTTAAAAGAAAAATTGAGAGCTGCAAGAAGAAATAGACAGCAAAACTATAATAGTGGCAGATCTCAACCTTGCACTCTCTGAATTAGATAAATCAAACTATAAAATAAATAAGAAAGAAGTCAAAGAGGTAAATAGAATAATAGAAAAGTTAGATATGATAGCTCTCTGGAGAAAACTAAACGGAGACAGAAAGAAGTACACTTTCTTCTCAGCAATTCATGGAACCTATACAAAAAAATGACCATATATTAGAACATAAAAACCTCAAACTCAAATGCAGTAAGGCAGAAGTAGTAAATGCATCCTTTTCAGACCATGATGCAATGAAAATTACATTCAACAAAAAGCCAAGGGAAAATAGACCAAAAAATAATTGGAAACTAAATAATCTCATACTAAAGAATGATTGGGTGAAACAGCAAATCATAGACATAATAACTTCACCCAAGAAAATGACAATTATGAAACGTCATACCAAAATATGTGGGATGCAGCCAAAGCAGTAATAAGGGGAAATTTCATATCTCTAGAGGCCTACTTGAATAAAATAGAGAAAGAGGAGGTCAATGAATTGGGCTTGCAACTAAAAATGGTAGAAAAGGAACAAATTAAAAATCTCCAGTCAAACACTAAACTTAAATTTTTTTAAATAAAAGGAGAGATCAATAAAATTGAAAGTAAAAAAACTATTGAATTAATAAAACTAAGAGTTGGTTCTATGAAAAAATCAACAAAATAGACAAACCCTTAGTAAATCTGATTTTAAAAAAGAAAAGAGGAAAATCAAATTGTTAGTTTTAAAAATGAAAAGATAGAACTCGCCACTAAGAAAGAGGAAATTAGAGCAATAATGAGGAGTTACTTTGCCCAACTTTATGCCAATAAATTTGACAAATTAAATGAAATGGAAGAATAACTTTAAAAATATACCTTGCCCAGATTAACAGAGGAAGAAGTAAATAAACTAAACAGTCCCATTTTAGAAAAAGAAATAGAACAAGCTATTAACTAACTCCCTAAGAAAAAATCCCCTAGATGGATTTACATGTGAATTCTATTAAAACATTTAAAGAACAATTAACTCCAATGCTATATAAATTATTTGAAAAAATAGGGATTGAAGTAGTCCTACCAAATTCATTTTATGACATAGATATGGTGCTGACACATAAACCAGATAGATTCAAAACAGAGAAAGAAAATTATAGACCAATCGGCCTAATGAATATTGATGCTAAAATCTTAAATAAAATATTAGCAAAAAGATTATAGAAAATCATCTCCAGGATAATACTATGACCAAGTAGGATTTATACCAGGAATGCAGGTCTGGTTTAATATTAGGAAAACTATTAGCATAATTGACTATATCAATAACCAAAGTAGCAAAAATTATATGATCATCCCAATAGATGTAGAAAAAGCATTTGATAAAATCCAATATCCATTCCTAATAAAAACAATTGAGAGGATAGGAATAAATGGACTTTTCCTTAAAGTAGTCAGAAGCATATATTTAAAACCATCAGTAAGCATCATATGCAATGGGGAAAAATTGGAACCTTTCCCAGTAAGATCTGGAGCGAAACAAGGTTGCCCACTATCACCATTATTATTCAATATTGTATTAGAAACACTAGCCTCAGCAACAAGAGTCAATAAAGAGATTAAAGGAATTACAGTAGGTAATGAGGAAACCAAACTCATTCTTTGCAGATGATATGATGGTATACTTAGAGAACCTCAGAGATTCTACTAAAAAGCTATTAAAAATAATTCATAACTTTAGCAAAGTTGCAGGATAAAAATAAATCCCCATAAATCCTCAGCATTTTTATACATCACCAACAAAATCCAACAGCAAGAGATACAAATATAAATTCCATTCAAAATAACTGGTGATAACATAAAATATTTGGGAATCTATCTACCAAAGGAAAGTCAGGAATTATATGAGCAAAATTACAAAAAACCTTTCCACACAAATAAAGTCAGATTTAAATAATTGGAAAAATATTAAGTGCTCTTGGATAGGCCGAGCGAATATGATAAAGATGACAATGCTCCCTAAACTAATCTATTTATTTAGTGCTATACCAATCAGACTCCCAAGAAAATATTTTAATGATCTAGAAAAAATAACAACAAAATTCATATGGAAGAACAAAAGATTGAGAATATCAAGGGAATTAATGAAAAAAAAAATCAAATGAAGGTGGCCTAGCTGTACCCGATCTAAAACTATATTATAAAGCAGCAGTCACCAAAACCATTTGGTATTGGCTAAGAAATAGATTAGTTGATCAGTAGAACATGTTAGGTTCACAAGGCAAAATAGTCAACTTTAATAATCTAGTGTTTGACAAACCCAAAGACCCTAACTTTTGGGATAAGAATTCATTATTTGATAAAAAACTGCTGGGATAACTGGAAACTAATATGGCAGAAACTAGGCATTGATCCATACTTAACGCCGTACACCAAGATAAGGTCAAAATGGGTTCATGACCTAGGCATAAAGAATGAGATTATAAATAAATTAGAGGAACATAGGATAATTAATCTCTCAGACTTGTGGAGGAGGAAGAAATTTGTGACCAAAGATGAATAGAGACCATTACTGATTACAAAATAGAAAATTTTGATTACATCAAATTAAAAAGCCTTTGTACAAACAAAACTAATGCAAACAATAGAAGGGAAGCAACAAACTGGTAAAGCATTTTCACAGTTAGAGATTCTGATAAAGGCCTCAATTCCAAAATATATAGAGAATAGACTCTAATTTATAAGAAATCAAGCCAGTCTCCAATTGACAAATGGTCAAAGGAGATGAACAGACAATTTTCAGATAATGAAATTGAAACTGTTTCTATCCATATGAAAAGATGCTCCAAATCATTATTAATCAGAGAAATGCAAATTAAGACACTCTGAGATACCACTACACACCTGTCAGATTGGCTAAGATGACAGGAAAAAATAATGATGACTGTTGGAGGGGATGCGGGAAAACTGGGACACTGATGCATTGTTGGTGGAGTTGTGAACGAATCCAACCATTCTGGAGAGCAATCTGGAATTATGCCCAAAAAGTTATCAAACTGTGCAGACCCTTTGATCCAGCAGTGTTACTATTGGGCTTATACCCCAAAGAGATACAAAAGAAGGGAAAGGGACCTGTGTGTGCCAAAATGTTTGTGGCAGCCCTCTTTGTAGTAGCTAGAAACTGGAAAATGAATGGATGCCCATCAATTGGGGAATGGTTGGGTAAACTGTGGTATATGAATGTTATGGAATATTATGTTCTGTAAGAAATGACCAGCAGGATGAATACAGAGAAGCTTGGAGAGACTTACATGAACTGATGCTAAGTGAAATGAGCAGAACCAGGGGATCATTATATATTTCAACAATGATACTATATGAGGATGTATTCTGATGGAAATGGATTTCTTTGACAAAGAGAAGATCTAACTCAGTTTTAGTTGATCAATGAGAAACAGAAGCAGCTACATCCAAAGAAAGAACATTGGGAAATTAATGTAAATTTTGATTTTGTCTTATTCTATGCACACGGTATCTTTGATTTCCTTCTGAATCCAATTCTTCCTGTGTAATAAGAGAACTGTTCAGAGTTCTGATTCTATATTGTATCAGGAAAAGCTGAGACATTTTGGTCATGTATACTTATTGTGTATCTAAGTTATATTTTAATATATTTAACATCTATTCATCCTGCCATTTAGGGAGGGGGGGGGGTAAGAGGGAAAAATTGGGAACAAGAGGTTTGGCAATTGTTAATGCTGTAAAGTTACCCATGTATATATCCTGTAAATTAAAGGCTATTAAATAAAAAATAAATAAATAAATAAATAAATTAGAGGAACATAGGATAATTAATCTCTCAGACTTGTGGAGGAGGAAGAAATTTGTGACCAAAGATGAATAGAGACCATTACTGATTACAAAATAGAAAATTTTGATTACATCAAATTAAAAAGCCTTTGTACAAACAAAACTAATGCAAACAAGATTAGAAGGGAAGCAACAAACTGGTAAAGCATTTTCACAGTTAGAGATTCTGATAAAGGCCTCAATTCCAAAATATATAGAGAATAGACTCTAATTTATAAGAAATCAAGCCAGTCTCCAATTGACAAATGGTCAAAGGATATGAACAGACAATTTTCAGATAATGAAATTGAAACTGTTTCTATCCATATGAAAAGATGCTCCAAATCATTATTAATCAGAGAAATGCAAATTAAGACACTCTGAGATACCACTACACACCTGTCAGATTGGCTAAGATGACAGGAAAAAATAATGATGACTGTTGGAGGGGATGCGGGAAAACTGGGACACTGATGCATTGTTGGTGGAGTTGTGAACGAATCCAACCATTCTGGAGAGCAATCTGGAATTATGCCCAAAAAGTTATCAAACTGTGCAGACCCTTTGATCCAGCAGTGTTACTATTGGGCTTATACCCCAAAGAGATACAAAAGAAGGGAAAGGGACCTGTGTGTGCCAAAATGTTTGTGGCAGCCCTCTTTGTAGTAGCTAGAAACTGGAAAATGAATGGATGCCCATCAATTGGGGAATGGTTGGGTAAACTGTGGTATATGAATGTTATGGAATATTATGTTCTGTAAGAAATGACCAGCAGGATGAATACAGAGAAGCTTGGAGAGACTTACATGAACTGATGCTAAGTGAAATGAGCAGAACCAGGGGATCATTATATATTTCAACAATGATACTATATGAGGATGTATTCTGATGGAAATGGATTTCTTTGACAAAGAGAAGATCTAACTCAGTTTTAGTTGATCAATGAGAAACAGAAGCAGCTACATCCAAAGAAAGAACATTGGGAAATTAATGTAAATTGTTTGCATTTTTGTTTTTCTTCTCGGGGTATTTTTACCTTCTGAATCCAATTCTTCCTGTGTAATAAGAGAACTGTTCGGTTCTGCACATATATATTGTATCTAGGAAAAGCTGAGACATATTTAACATGTATAGGACTGCTTGCCATCTGGGGAAGGGGGTGGAGGGAGGAAGGAGAAAAGTAGGAACAGAAGTGAGTGCAAGGGACAATGTTGTAAAAAATTACCTAGGCATGGGCTCTGTCAATAAAAAGTTATAATTATTTTTTAAAATGAATATAATTAATTAATTATTGAGTGTTATGAATTCAGAACCGGGCACACAAATAGAAACGTAAAGCATCTCTTCTCTCAGGTAACTCACAATCTAATGGGTTTTACTATTTTTTAATATTTAACTATTTAACTAACTTACATGTAGAAGGTTTTAACTACTAGTCAAATAGAAAGACCCCAAGGTTATAGTAGCAAGACAAATGATAAATACTTTTTCTTTAATGTCATTTCCTTTGAGAAAGGCATAATAATTTCTGATGGTGGTAAGATTTTCTCCTCTAGCTCTTCAGGAACTTCAGGAACCATACCTATAGCACCATAGGAATGGTTACTAAGTTGTATCTCCACAAAAGTTGCTTTCTAAGATAAGAACTGAGGAGACTAGGTGATAAACAATATTGTTCTCAAGGTTCTTGGGTTTAGAATCATAGAAAGTTTTTATCTAGGTCTGAGGGAAAATAGTAGCCAATGGAGAGGTGACAGTGATGAGCTAATTGAGTGGTGCATAGTGCTTCCTGTCTCTCCCTTAGGGGACTCACTGCTTCAATTAAGCTGACTTCTTGCCTTGTGTGTGGTGGGTGGCACTTGGTGAGGATGTCTGATCAACAGACACTACTATATAAATTTCTACTTCATTGATATAAATATTTGTACATAGAAAAATAGCCAAAAGAAAAGCTTGAAGTCAAAATCGTGTGTGTGTGTGTGATCTGTTGCTAAATCTATACAATAAAGGAAAGAACATGGACTAGAAGAATAAAGAACAATTACCTTTCTTCACTTTTGTGGTTACTTAGATTCATTTATATACCAAGCAAGAGAGGCTCTTGAAAGTAAGATGGACTTTGTGTCTCAGTGTCTGTAGTTTTTATGCTACATCTTGTTTCCATCAGCTGTCAGTAAATGAGCAGTATTTGCATTAATTATCCTCTGGAATTGTCACATTGTTCAGAGTTCTTAATTCTTTCTAAGTTGTTTATTTTTATAAGTTCACTGTAGAAATTGTTCTCCTGGTTCTGCTCAGTTAATCTGGCATCAATTTATAAAAGTCTTCCCAAATTTCTCTGAAACCACAACTTTTGTCATTTTTTATAATACAATAGTATTTTACTATATATTTATATACAAGAATATATTCAGGTATTTCTCATTTGATAGGTATTCTTTTAGGTCTTTGCTTTTACAAATAGAATTGGGATTCTTTATAAATTATATATTCTTTATAGATTGGACCTTTACCCACTTTATCTGATTTCTTTTGAGCATAGGCTTCATTGTCTTATTGTTGGGTCCAAAGTTAGTGGACTACTGTAAATATAACTGTAAATCTTATAGTTGTCTAGGATTTAGCCCCAGAAATTCAAAGAAAAGAGTTCATATTAATCCAAAACCAGTTTCCCTGTTTTTTTCTGACAGTCTCTTAGCTGAGTATGGTAGCTGATTGCCTTTGAGTAAAGTTAAAACATTGTGGAGCTATGCTTACCAAAAGAAAATTGTTAGTCACTATACCTTAGCAAAAAAAATGTCTAGAAAGTCCCACAAAAGCAACAGAGGCAACATATCATGCAGCAACCACAAACCAGCAGAGAGCTGGTTCCTATAAAAAAAAAGGACATGGCATCCAAAAAAGAGCAATAAGATTACATCACCAAAATACATTAGCAGTGCTGTATCATCTAAAATGGTAGCTGTCCTGGCCATGAGAGTGCTCTAGACATATATCTTTCCTACATGTGTTCTTTTCAAACATGAGCCCTGATCATATAGATTCTTGACTTTACACGTGTTGTTCAGCCACATATGTTCATTATATATAATGTTCTCCTTGCATGTTCCCAGGTTAAACATGTCTTCTGTGTGTATATATTCTTCCCACATCATTCTGGGTCTTGTTGATTGGCCAAAAATAGATCCCAGGTCAAGCCCCAGTTGGTCGTTGTTTGGATCCTGATTGACTCAGAGTGAATGTAAATAGACTCCGTTGCTTCTATGTTGGTCAAAAGTTTTTCCCTCCCAGATTGATTTTTAACTAGCTAAAAGAGGACTTTTTTTGTCAAAGTAAAACTGAGACTTACTAAAAATCTTAGTTTAAAAAGGCCAAGGACTTGCACTGCATTCATTTCTTGTCATTCTGATCTATATCTTACCACTCGACATCTCCATAGGAGCTCCTGAGCTATGATTTGAAGTGAATGATGACTCACAGGAAACCTTCAACTTGGAGTAGTTTTCTTCATCTAAATGAAGAACTGAGAGGTATGAAGAGCAGAAGCTGGCAAATTAGAACACATGTGCCAAATCCAGCTCACCACCTGTTTGTGTTTGGCCCCTGAGCTAAGAATGGATTTCATATTTTTATATATAATAGAACATTATTTTAAAATTTAAAAAAAAATTCTTATCTTGAGAAACAGCCTGATTTAGCCTACCAACCCTTGATATAGAAGTTTAGTGACAGGTAGCAAATGGTTCCATCTGTGGACATGCCTTCTACTAGACAGTAGAGGTCTTATGGATGCTTCTTTGAAATTTACTCCATTGTGGCATCAAATTTGTACTTTGTATTTTAACTCCTAAATACATAGACAGTGTTTACACAGTTAAATGGCACCAAAGTCTGCATTATCATCTAGCATATTCTTAGATATCTCATCAGTTGCCCCTCAAAGCATAATAAACTTTGGCAGTTCCTCAGATTCTAGTCATTTAAGACTTTCTCTGTGTCTGACACATTCACATTTGTATTTATACTGAAAGTACCTTATCCTTCAGGAATATTTGTAAATTTAAGTTGTACTTTGGTAATCTACTAATGACTTTTCAAAAGAAGATTTCAGCATGATAAAAAAAAAAATTTCTTCCCAATAAATCAAGGAGGCCTGTTTTGTTTTTATCACAATGTTTTCTGAACAGCACTGACCTCAAACCTTCTCCACATGGATCATATCTGAAATCTTCACTGTGGCATTTCATAAGGAAATAGCACCCTTGAAATACATAGGTGTGTAAGGACACACGTAGGAACACAAGTGAGTACACTCACAAACAAAACACTGTTTTTAATCGCCAAGGGCACTTTGGCACAATGTGAAGTGATGGTTGTCAACATAAACAGATGGTCAAAGAAATGGGCAAACACTCCCAGTGAACTAGTTCCATAAATGAAGTTGTTGATTTCATTCTAAATGCCATACTTACTTAACCAGCTTTCAGACAAGATGATACATGTAGCCAGTTGGAATCAGTTCCCTGCCAGGCTCTGTGTTTTTATGACAAAATTAAAAGTCCACAGATGGAAAAACTCAAAGCTAATTCTTGCAGAGTTTGTTTAGTTAAAAGGGAAAAAAGAATACCATATTGCTTCAAATTAAAACCATGCCTATAAAATGAAGGGTTTTTAATTGGAGATGAAAAGGATAGGAAACAGCTTCAGGGAAAGCATATCTGTTTTTGGAAAAAGTGCAGTGCTTTATTTATTTAATTTATATCACAACTTTTCACTAAAGATGTCGAGGATTCTCAGAGTTCCCTTCAGATCTTATTCTTAGTTTTCAAAGACCTCAGGTTCCTTTCTTGCATCCACTATTCTGAAGGATATCATGTTCATCACTTTAGTAATAGTCCGGAGTATATCAGGCATGAAAGGTAATCCAGGCCTCTAATCCTGGGTTTCATTTGCCATCCAGTTTCTGAAAGCAAAAGGAGAAACCTTCACATATGCTTCTTTGTGAGAAAAAGGCAATATGAGGAAGGTCCTATGAATTGATATTCTGTTTATTGATACAACTTTCAAAGGGTGCTAGCACAAGCAGACTGATCCCTTGTGGAGTAAATTATAATGTAAACTCTGCATTGTTTTCTAAGATATCACAGTCCCATTTCATGAGAGAGATATCTAATGTTGATTTTATTTTAAGTAATAAATCCAACTTTGCTTATTGAGACAGAAAAAAGAAAAAGATAATGAAGAATAAAGTCAATTCAACAAGCATTTATTAAGCACTTATAAGTCTGGTACTGTTCTAATTTCTGGAACTATAAGGTAATAATAGTCCTGAGCCTCAAAAAGCTCATATTTTAATGGGGTAAGGAAGATGCAAATACCAATATACATAAATGACATATACAGAGTAAATTGTAGCTAACTTGAAATGCATAATGTTTGAGGGAAAACAGGAGAGACCTCTTACAAAAGGAAGAATTTTAGCAGAGATTTGAAAAAAAAACAAATCAATCCAGGAAGAAGAAAAAAGGAGTAAGAACATTCTAGTCAGTGAAAAGTCCCTGAGAAAGAAGATGGGGTATCATTTGAGGAATAGCAAGAAGGTTGTTGTCAGTGTGCCGTAGAGAATATGAAAGGGGATAAGATACGACTGGAAAGGTAGGAAGGGGCTAGGATATGAAGATTTTGTAAAGCCAAATAGAGGATATTATATTTGCTCCTTAGAGTAAAGAGGAAACAACAGTGTTTACTGAGTGAGGGGCAACTTATTTAGACCTGTGGTATAAGATCACATTAGTAACTTAGTGAAAGAGATTATTGTAACAAAAGACAAGGCAGAAAGGGCAACCAGAAGATATTGCAATAGTCCATGAATCAGGTAATGAGAGAACTTCCATCAAGTTGATGGCATTATCAGAAAAGGAAACATATGATAGATGCTGTAAAGTTAGAATTAATAGGACTTGGCAACAGAATGGATATTGGGTAGTGAGGGAAGAAGTGGTTGATATTTAGGTTTAGAGTTTGAAAGACGGGGAATTGTAGGACCCTAAATAGTAATAAAGATGCTAGGAAAGGGGGAAAGTTTCAGGAGAAGAAGTAGATAATGAGTTCAATTTGGAGTATGTTGAGTTTGAAGTTTCTATGGGACATGCAGTTCAAAAATGTCAATAGGCATTTGGAAACATGAGCTATGAGGTTAGAAAAAATGTTAAGATTTGAATGTATAGATTCCTTGGAATCATTTGCATGGCAATGATCATTTAATTCATTGGAGTCTATGAGATTACTAAGGGAAATAGCATAGATTGAGAAGAGAAGAGGGTTCAGAAACATGATTAATGATCATTATCTAGATAAAATCTACCAAAGGAGACTGAGAAGAAGCTTTCAGAAAGACAGGAAAGAGTGTTGTCACAAAAACCTAAGAGAAAAGATATCAAATTGAAAATCATGATTAATGATGGCAAAATGTGCTGGGAGGTAAGAAGTCTAAGTCCTGAAGAAAGGGCGTTAGGTTTGCAATCAAGAAATTAATGGCAATTTTGCATAAAGTAATTAAAGGTAAATAATGAGGTCAAAAAGCAGAGGGAAGAATGATTAGAAGAGAATTTAAAAAGAGGAAGTAGACACTATTTGTAGACAGCTTTCTCAAAAAGTTCAATCATGAAAGGAAGAGGTATAAGATAACAGATATTCATGATAGGTGGACCAAATAGGGCTAAATTAAGGATATGGGATACATAGCTATGTTCATAGGCACCAGACAAGGGGAGATTAAAGATCAGTTTAGTCTTGCCAGTTTTCAATATTGAGCCAATTAGAGGAAACATTGTTCTATTCATGTTGTAGGAAACACATATAAATCTCTATTTTAGATAATCTGGATTGCTAAAAGCCCCATCACCACCACCACCACCACCACCACACACACACACACACACACACACACACACACACACACACATGTCAGGGTTAGAAAAGAAATTGCAAATAGTTACAGACTGAATAACTTAATCCTGAAGAATTGATGGATCAAAAAAGAAATCAAATTAACAATAAATTATTTCATGAAAGATAATGACGCTATTTTAACAACATATATAATTTTGGTGATTCAGTAAAAATACTCCTGTGGAGAAAATGAATAAGACTAAATATTTCCATCAACAAAAGAAAGAAAGAACAAATCAATGAATTCAACTGACAAAAGTTTCCTCAGTTAATTTCTGTACTCTTCCTATGCAATGTCACCTCCAGTTCATCCAGTGTATTATCAGAGACATCTAAATTCATCATTGCTTTCTCAGATTTAGTTAGAATATTTTTGATTGACTTGATTCAACTGGAACTTGGTTTGATCCAGTTTCTACAATGTAGCATTTTCTTCAAATTTAGTTATATTGGGACAATTTGATTGATTTACTCAATTGACTCCTACTCTTGCATGAAGCTATTTATTATTAGAACTATGATCTAATATAAAGGCAAAAATTCTAGATATACAAATAAGATAAGAAAAAGAAATTGAATGAATAAACTAGGTAAGGAAGAAATAAAATCATTGCTTTTTGCAAGTGCCATACTAATTTGCCTAAAGTACCTAGAGTCAACGAAAAAAAATGAATTGAAACAATAACCTTGGGAAGGTTGTAGAATATAAAATAAGACCACATAAATCATCAGTGTTTGTGCATATTGCCAAGAAACAACAGGAAGACATAAAAAAAAGAAAATTCCATAAGAAAAAATTTTATACTGTGCAAAATACTTGAAAGTCTACTAAAACATAGATAGATAGATATAGATATATATGATATCTTATGAGCATTGGACTTGAGCATTTTCCTGAGTTAAAATATAGCCTCAGTAACTTAAAATTTGTAGGATTCTGTGCAAGTACCTTCATCCTTTTTGCCTCAGTTTTCTCATCTCATGAGTAACTTAGTGTATATATGATACGAGATAGATATGAGATCTTTAAGAAAGTTCATCCTGCCATCTGGGGGAGGGGGTGGGGGGAAGGAGGGGAAAAATTGGAACAAGAGATTTGGCAATTGTCAATGCTGTAAAGTTACCTATACATATAACCTGTAAATAAAATGCTATTAAATTAATATATATATATAAAGAATCAATTATAAAAAATTCTTTTTAAAAATTGAGACATCTAAACATTTGGATAAATATTAATTACTTATAAGTAGGCTGAGATAATATAATAAAAATAGCAATAATATTTTAAAATTCAATTAGTATTTATTCAGTGCTGTCTTAATCAAAATAAAAAACCCATATGCAAGAACAAAAAGTGAAAAATTTCAAGGGAAATGAGAAGGAAGTAAAGAGGAATGGGGTCTACCAGTATCAGATATTAAATTTTACTGCAAATCAGTAAACATCAAAATGATTTAATATGTCTTAAAAATAAAAAAAATATTAATGGCTGGAAAAGATTAGATACCCAACACATGGAGCCAAAGACAAATTACAATGGCATTTCATAAATTAAAAGTCATTAGGTACCAAAGCAAGGACTCACTATTTAACAAAAAATTGGAAAATTGAAAAATAATCTTGTGAAAATTAAATTAAGATCAACATTTCTCATCATATAGCAAGATAAACTTCAATACAAGTATTAGAGATAAAAGGTTATATCATAAACAAATTAAAAGAACAAGACGAAAAGTATATGACAGAATTATATATAGGAGAAGCAGTAAAAAAAAAAAGCAAAGGATAAGCTCATGGTAGATAAAATGGAAAATTTTGATAGCATAAAATTAAGAATTTGTTGCATAAATAAAGCCATTGTAATTAAAATTAGAAAGAAGCAATCATTGATCAATATGATGACCAAATAGGATTCCAGAGAAATGTTGATTTATATTAGCCATCTCTGGATTGAGCGATAATATTTTCAGTGTACAAAATAAGACATACATTTTCACATATAGCCAATGTACGAATTTGTTTTGCTTGACTGAACATATTTGTTACAATGCTTTTGTTGTTGTTGTTAATGTCACTGGGGAGGAGAAATGGAAAGGACGAGGGGATTCTCATCAAAAGAAAGAATGAAAAGAGAACAGAAGGAAGGCTTAAAGAACTTGCAAACAGTTCAGGCATCTTTTAAAAGTTATATTTTGAATGTATGTTTTTCTGTATATTGCATAGTATAATAATAAATTTTAAGGAAGTGATTAAATATACAACATATCTAAAAAAACTTTATAGTAGGTCACTTTTTAGTCTATTGAGGCTAATATCAAATGTAGAAGTTATCTTCTTGATTTTATTAATTTTCTCCAGGTGCTTTTCCTAGAATATGCTTAAGTTATTTTCTATTTTTTCTTTTGTCTTCTATTGGGTTTCCTCCATGCTGTGAATTGTTCCCTAACTTTACATTGACATTCCCCCCCCCAGTCAGGATTGCAGAAAGATGAACTTTCTGATTTAATCTGCCCTCACCTACTTTTGCCAAATATCGTAGTCCTGATTCTTGAGAAATTCCACACCTTTACTCAGCATCTTGCTATCATGATTTACTAGCTTCTCTGGATCTAGACTTTAAAAGAAAAATAAAGGCTATTAGTGATTAGTAGGACCTATGTGATTGAGAACAAGACATTTAATCTCTTTGAACCCTAGCTTCCTCATCTATATAATGAAAATAAGTTATCTCTAGCTTCTAAAATTGCTTTGAGAATCAAAAGATATAATGAGTAGCAAGAGGCACACTGCAAAGAGTGCTGAATCTGGAGTCAGAGGTTGTTATAGAGTTGTTTTAGTCATATCTAATTCCTTGTGATACCATTTTTCTTGGTAAAGATATTGGAATAGGTTTGCTGTTTCCTTTTCTAGATAAGGAGATGAGAAAACTGAGGCAAAAAGATGAAGGTACTTGCACAGAATCCTACAAATTTTAAGTTACTGAGGCTATATTTTAACTCAGGAAAATGCTCAAGTCCAATGCACTATCCACTGCAACACCACCTAGCTGTGGTGGAGTTAACAGGAAAGAGAACTAAGGGAAATTCTATTCTACCTCTGCTCCTTACTACTTGTAGAATCTGGAGCAAATCAATTAACCTTTTTTGAGTCACAAGATCCTCATGTATAAAATGAGAGATTTGGATTAGATAACTTTTGAGATCAAATTGATTTCTAAATTTGGAATCCCAAAATGCCCACCAACTTCAGAGGATGCATTTTATTCATGATTGTGGCCCCAATTCTACCCCAGCCCATCCAAATTTATCCTCTGGTGGGGACCTGTCTGGTCTCAATCTTCTCCAAATTTATATAGGTCAGCCATCAGACACAAAAATCATTAGGAGACATCAGCTTAATTTCAATTTAATTTTTCAAATAACAAACTACTTTACTAGATATTTTTTAATATACAAGTGTGAACCCACATTACACAATTAGGTAAAATTAATTGGTCTTTATGTATGTATGTGTGTGTGTGTGTGTGTGTATTCTTTTATTTATTTATATATAGTTTTAATATAGAAGTATATTTGACAAAAGTAAGTCTTCAATGGCAGTACCAAAAAAGGGGGGAAGCATTTTTTAAACAATCAAAAACCAGTCTAAACTATTTGTTTAGAAATATCTGATATTGATCTGCTATCCCAGTCTCATGTAGCCAAAGGAAATTTTAATCAAAAGACAAATCAAAACTCAGAACAAAACAATGAACTTCTTTCCTCCCTTTCATGGATTATTCTTGTCAGGAAGCAATGAAAATCATTTGGTGCCCAAGCACTTCTTATCTCCAGTTCTAAGTGCTGGAAATAATCCAGTCTGAGCTCTTCCGCATTAGCCACTGAACTGTTCACCTGGCAAGTTCAATTTCATGGAGGAGAAAATTGGTCCTGTTACCTGTATGATCCTGTTTTACATCTGATTTTCTTTTAGTTGAAAGTTTCTTTGTTAACACATTGATTTGTTTCACATATGCTGCTTTCCATAAAAGCTGAAACTGGAATTATAAATGTTAAGCAAAATTTAAATTTCCTTGTCATAGGCAAAGATTTTTTTTTCCTTAAGCATTTTACCTACTCTATGAGGAAGTCACAGCAGGGCTAACTGAAAAATTAGCATTTCTCTTAATACAATATGGATTTCATCAAAATAAGTTGCAATATTTCACTTTCTAGTTGAAAAGTGCTTTACAGACATTAATTTTGCCAGAAGAACCAGACTTGGATTTGTTTTGATTGATGTAAAAAGCATCATGTCTTTAAATAAAAAGCAGAAACCATTTCTATCTTGTATATTCTTAATAGGAGTTGAATGACTATACAGAGAAGATATAAGACATAAGACAATATTTGTGCCATGTATAAGCAAGTAGCATGTGCCATCTAAGAACAAACTATTTGAAAAACATACATTAGGGGTAGTATGATCTAATCTTTGCATTTTACCAATAATTTAGAGCATGATTTCATCTTCTATGTAATCTAAAAGATGAGATAACTTTATGTATGCTATATGAATTGGTTCAAAATTCAAAATGACCTTGATAAAGTAGAGAAGTGAGAGGATAAAAATTATCTAGAAAAAAGAAAACAAACCTTTCCTGCACTGGTGGAATTGAATTGATTTCACATCACAATGGTTGTAGGGAGCCGGAACTCTGGAGAAGTATACTTGAAACAAGATGTTAACTCAGTGGAATTGATGAGATAATGGTTCTCTAATATGCATATACTTAGTACTTAGCATGGTGATCTAATGGTTCTCTAGTTTATACATACTCAGTATACTGTAATAATATAATTATAATAGGGTATTTAAACTGGGGACAAAGTCAGACTCAGAGGGAGACTAGTCAAGACTGGCAGACTGGCAAGCTGGCAGGCTGCTGGAGGAAACTGGGGACAGCCAGTCAGACTGTGAATCAGACTACTGGCAACTCTCTCTATTTATTTGTTTCTGGAAGACAGGTGCCTAAACATGAGATGCATCCAGCCACAGAGGCAACCCTGGGTCCCAGGGCTGTAGCTGACTGGTCACAAGAGAAATTTCTACTTCAAAGAGGATGATTACTGACAGGGGAAGGATCTCAAAACCTGACCAGATGCCTTACAAGAATTGCCTAGACAGTGCTGAACTGAGGTGAAGTATAAAATATCTAATTAGCAGTTGCATACATTGTTTCATGTTCTGAGGTTTGTTGTACCTTCCTAAAAGGTACTGTGTCCCATTTAAAAATAGTGTCAATATGTGTCTTTCTTTCAAGGATCTATCTGGTATGGGGGAAATAAATAGCTATATCATAGGCTGACTTGCACTGTATAATGAATACCTTTCTGGCTCTACCTTTGAGGAAACCCTAGATTTATTCCAAAATAGAAACTAAAAGTTTTTTTCCCCAAGCGTTCAAGGGTGGGAATGCGATGAGAAAGGAAAGAAAAGCTCTTGCCCTTTCTTATAAGGGACCAGGTTCTGACCTAACTAATATGGATTGACTTGTATATGTGAGTGGGGAGCTGAGAAATGCACCCAGTGGGGGAAAAAAAAGCAGGGACAGCAGCCTAGTCCCCTAGGCCCAACAACAAATGTTGTTGTTGTTGTTTTAATCTTTATATAATAGCTAAGAATCAATTTAAGAGATTCATGGAATTTCTGTGTGGTGTACTCAGAGAAAAGGTCAGAAAGAGTGACTTATTTGAATTAGGGTCAGGAGAGGTCTGAGTTAATATCCCACCTTAACTTTTCTTTCAACTTCCAAAAAGTTAAAATTCATTTATAGTATAAATAGTGTATATTAACAACCTTTGCAGGTCCCTATGAAGACCCTTACTTATTTTCTGAGGATTTATTTGACCATTTTGCAGCAAAAACTGTTAACTTGTTGCCATTGATTTTCATTGTTGACAACAAACCTTTGACTTTTGATATATCTGATCTTCTTAAGTTATTAACTTGAATGATCTTTAAAATGTCTAATATGGTTGGGTTTAGAGGAAGGATGGAAGCAAGATGGTGTTGGAAAACACTTTGGTGTGTTTGTCAATAACAGTGTACATGAAGAATGGGCAATTCCTGCCTACATAGCCTACACATCTACAAGCATGCAAGGATACAATCAACATAGTTGGTCACTTCAAGATCCATACAAACACCATGAG
Source organism: Sarcophilus harrisii (assembly GCF_902635505.1). NCBI lineage: Eukaryota > Metazoa > Chordata > Mammalia > Dasyuromorphia > Dasyuridae > Sarcophilus > Sarcophilus harrisii. Next base: position 155,190,988 of record NC_045431.1, read on the forward strand.
AACATAATGGGATGCATTACCCTGTCTAATGAGTATGAGTTACTAACTACATTAATCCTTAATACCCAGCTATGTCTTGTCCAGGCTCCATACAATACAACCCAAAAGTAAGTTCACCTTCTATATTGATATTTACATTGACCCTAAGATGGAGAAAGGCCAAAAACAGAAGATGTGGCTCATCACCTTTGTGGACAATCCTATAGAAGAGAAGAAAGAATTGATAAAGCTAGAAAAGTGAATATAGACATAAACTGAAATCATTCTGGGGGAGGAGAAAGGAAACACAGACAGTATTAGTAGTAATAATGGTGATGGTCGTAGTGACAGCAATAGCTAGCATTTATCAATGCTACATGAAGTGGTTTTTTAGAACTATTATCTAATTTAATCATCACAACAAGGCTGAGAAAAATTTTACAGTTGAGGAAATGAGAAGCTCAGTGACTTGTACAAGGTGACACAGTTAGTTCTTATCTGAGAATGAGTCTTACTGACTTGAGCCTCACATGAATCAGAGTTTTTCTTATATCTATGGGCATGATATGCATGCATCCAATTTGTTTGTTTGTCGCTTTCAATGGGATACTTATTTCTTTCTTTTTAATATTTTCAATTCAAAGGACTCCCTAAGCAGGAATTCTAAATTCTAAGATGTTAGGAGCTATGAAGAAGAGAGAAAGACTATACAATTTACTACACTACTTAGCAGGAACAATAAAAGGAATATACATTAAAATTTTAGATATGAGTTTCATTTATACCATTTAAAGTACACTCATGTTCTTGAAGGTATATCTAAATATTCACAGACAGGCCAATAGATTATAACAGTTTATTTAGTGAAAAAGAGAAAGAGACAAAGACACACAGAGAGAAAGATATAGAGACAGAGAGACAGAGGAAGGAAGAAAGAAATTTCTCAATACATTCTAGGCTTTAAAACAGCATTCCACTTCTTACCAATATATAGTTGTCTTCTGCAAACTGGTAATACTTAATCAAGAATTATAGTATTAAACTGCTGGTGTGATATCAATTGATAGGCTTTATTTGGGGGTCCTTGAAAAATGCAAAATTATTCAATAAAAGATGATGAAATCATTTAACTTTTCTGCATCTAGCTATCATTAAACTTTGTAGCTTTGGAAGAATTTTATATTCTTTCTTGGCATAAATGCATCCATTATAGTGCTGAGTGAAGTGCTCATTAGTCATCATGAATACTAAAAATGGTAGAGGTGAGCTCACTGAAAGCTTGACCTTTCCAAACATTTCTGCTTCTTAAAAAAATAATAATAGCAACACACATGCACATCCCTCCTCTCCATAATCTGTACTGTTTGATGCTCTAGTTAATTGGAAGGCAATTTCTTTTTCTAAAACTTTGTCAAATATCTTAGTGCTACCAGTAAATGTCACTGCAAATTATAAGCCACATTAACTCCATAGATGTTCGACATTTTCCAGTGGTCTGTATCCTTGCTCTGTTCCCCTTGTTAGCACTGAACCTCCAAGTTGCTTTTAAAGCAAGCTAAAAAACATTCATTTAAATACTCTTATTCCTTAGCTCTAGCAGAATTTTAATTGTTACCAGGAATACAATCGATGACCACAGTTCATACCTATTCATTGTGTTGATGAAGCCAAGAAAAATAATTATTTCTGTCATTGTTGATCTTTGTCTCACTTCAAGACACCTTATTTTCCGTTTTTAAAAGCTGGTCACATATCAATATCCAATTCTCCATTAGGCTTGGGACTGGTTATTTTGGGAGAGAAATTAAGTCCAAAGGACTTAACTGTGGTGACTCCTGACAACATAGCAAATGGTATTAATAGGCACAAAGAAGTGGGCTACCACTAAGGTTTTTCAACTTATAGATATTTCTGGGCTTAGGCAAGCATTCTCTTGAGTTAGGGGGCTGATATCAGACATGCTAGCTGATGATAGGCAGCAAAGGGCCATGTTAATAGAGGGAATAAAAATTCAAACCAGAACAGAGAGAAGTTTAAAATAGGAGACATAAATTGAGAGGCAGAAATAATATAGAAAGTTTTGGTCAATAAGTTGGGCTTAAAATTTAAAAAAAGTAACAAAGAGAAATTCCATTTAAAGTAACTACTGATAATATAAAATATTTAGGAATCTATCTGCCAAGGGAAAATCAGAAACTTTATGAGCAAAATTATAGACCACTTTTCACACAAATTAAGTCTGATCTGACCAACTGGAAAAATATTAAATGCTCTTGGATAGGGCAAGCAAATATAATAAAGATGACAATATTACCTAAACTAATCTATTTATTTAGCGCTATACCAATCAGACTCCCAAAAAACTATTTTAATGACCTAGAAAAAATAACAACAAAATTCATATGGAAAAACAAAAGGTCAAGAATTTCAAGGGAATTAATGAAAAAAAAATCAAATGATGGTGGCTTAGCTGTACCAGATCTAAATTATATTATAGAGCAGCAGTTACCAAAACTATTTGGTATTGGCTAAGGAATAGATTAGTCGATCAGTGGAATAGATTAGGTTCAAGGGATAAAACAGTCAACAAATATAGCAACCTAGTCTTTGACAAACCCAAAGATCCCAGCTTTTGGGATAAGAACTTACTGTTTGATAAAAATTGCTGGGAAAATTGGAAACTAATATGGCAGAAACTAGGCATTGATCCATACTTAACGCCGTACACCAAGATAAGGTCAAAATGGGTTCATGACCTAGGCATAAAGAATGAAATTATTAATAAATTAGAGGAACATAGGATAGTTTACCTCTCAGACCTGTGGAAGGGAAAGGTCTTTATGACCAAAGCAGAACTAGAGATCATTACTGATCACAAAATAGAAAATTTCGATTATACCAAACTGAAAAGTTTTTGTACAAACAAAACTAATGCAGACAAGATTAGAAGGGAAGCAATAAACTGGGAAAATATTTTTACAGTCAAAGGTTCTGATAAAGGTCTCATTTCCAAAATATAGAGAGAATTAACTCTAATTTATAAAAAATCAAGCCATTCTCCAATTGAAAAATGGTCAAAGGATATGAACAGACAATTCTCAGATGAAGAAATTGAAACTATTTCTAGTCATATGAAAAGATGCTCCAAGTCATTATTAATCAGAGAAATGCAAATTAAGACAACTCTAAGATACCACTACACACCTGTCAGATTGGCTAAGATGACAGGAAAAAATAATGATGATTGTTGGAGGGATGCGGGAAAACTGGGACATTGATGCATTGTTGGTGGAGTTGTGAATGAATCCAACCATTTTGGAGAGTAGTTTGGAACTATGCTCAAAAAGTTATCAAACTGTGCATACCCTTTGATCCAGCAGTGTTACTACTGGGATTATATCCCAAAGAGATTATGGAGAAGGGAAAGGGACCTGTATGTGCACGAATGTTTGTGGCAGCCCTTTTTGTAGTGGCTAAAACTGGAAACTGAATGGATGTCCATCAGTTGGAGAATGGTTGAATAAATTGTGGTATATGAAAATTATGGAATATTACTGTTCTGTAAGAAATGACCAACAGGATAATTTCAGAAAGGCCTGGAGAGACTTACATGAACTGATGCTGAGTGAAATGAGCAGGACCAGGAGATCATTATATACTTCAACAACAATACTATATGATGACCAGTTCTGATGGATCAGGCCATCCTTAGCAACGAGATCAACCAAATCATTTCTAATGGAGCAGTAATGAACTGAACTAGCTATGCCCAGAAAAAGAACTCTGGGAGATGACTAAAAACCATTACATTGAATTCCCAATCCCTATATTTATGCACACATGCATTTTTGATTTCCTTCACAAGCTAATTGTACAACATTTCAGAGTCTGATTCTTTTTCTACAGCAAAATAACGTTTTGGTCAGGTATACTTATTGTGTATCTAATTTATATTTTAATATATTTAACATCTACTGGTCATCCTGCCATCTAGGGGGGGTGGGGGTAAGAGGTAAAAAATTGGAACAAGAGGTTTGGCAATTGTTAATGCTGTAAAGTTACCCATGTATATATCCTGTAAATAAAAGGCTATTAAAAAAATAAATAAATAAATAAATAAATAAATAAATCTAGACAATCAAGAGAACAAAAAAGCAAAAAAAAAAATAAATTAATTAAAAAAAAGTCAAAGAAGTGGCAAAGTAGAAGTCAGTCCAAGTGATCATTTGAATTTCTCCAAGTGAGTGATGTATGTAGACTGAAACTTCTAAAAAGATTCCACCTTTTAAAAAAGGAACAGTGAAGAGGTGAAACTCAAGAGGACTCAAAGCTGATCAGCTGAGTGAAAAGAGTTTAAAGGAGTTAAGAAGTGCCTAGAAGTTGGATTTCCCCAATAAATCCTCAAAATCTGGAATAATGCATTTAGCTTTAAGAGTCACTGTTTAAGAAGAACAGTGAAGCTAAGGAGTGTCCTTTGTGTAGTCCTTCAAAATAATTGGTCTCTTCATGTCTTTCCAGAGTTTTTAAATTTTACTCCCCTAGATGTACTCTGTGATTGAGCAGCTCCAAAGTTACTCCTTGCTATTCTTCTCCAAGACATTCCATCTCTCCATTCCATGCTTTTCGTTGACTGTCCCCTACATCTGGAATTCTTTCCTTTATAATCACTTATTGCTGACTTCCTTGACATTTTTCAAATCTCAGCCAAAATCCCATCTTCTGCAAAATGTCTTTCCCAGTCCTTCTTAATCTTAGTGCCTTTCCTCTAAGATTAATGTATATCTTGTGTGTTAGCTGCAATGTCCAAAGAGATTCAATCTGATGAATTTAGAGGAACTGCCAGCAAATACAATAATGTAACTCTTATTCTACACCCTTAAGGGTTGTGAGTTAAAAAGTTTATCAATACTCCATCATTTTGAAAGCAAAGGAGAAGAGAATTTTGTCAGAAGAGTAGTGAAAACAGTTCGGTGTGGTGTAGATATTTGTGAATAGAACATTGGCATTTTGTGCAGGATTGTGAATTGCTCTAATAATATGAGCTTTCTTCACTCATTTATGTGCATGCAAGTACTACCTACCCTTACTATACCTACCCTTACTATAGAGACAATGCTTTAATATAAGAATGTGGTTTGGAGTATGTAGACTGAGATGTTCTGATTCTTCATATTGAATACTTGTGTTATATTATTATTTGTTTGACCTTATTCTTAAATAAATACTCATTTAAGATCTGACGGCTTCATCATTGTTAACGTCTTCTTTTACATAATTATGCTCAACAGTTATGGTGGTGGGGGCAGCTAGCTGGCACTGTGGATATAGCACCAGTTCTGAAGTCAGGAAGACCTGAGTTCAAATCTGGCCTCAGACACTTAACATTTCCTAGCTGTGTGATCTTGGGGAAGTCACTTAACCCCAATTGCCTCAGCAAAAGACAAAGAATTATGGTGGCAATTAGGGGCCCTGTTTGCCCACCCCCAGTAGTGTTACTTTTTTTTACCCCAGGAGGGTTTGAACATAGCCACATGGTAGTGGGTCTTGCTGAGAAACTAGACATTTCAGAGTAAAAGTAGGTGGAAATGAGAAAACCAGACCAGCCTCTTAGTAAGGATTAGAGTGGCATAAAGGTTTATGCCAGATATGCTATGAAACCATTATATGTGCCACCTCATTTGCTCCAACTAGATCTGTTTCAAAAAGCTGGTGACACTGAAAAATGGAAAATGGGATAAAAAGCAAAACCTCTAACTTTATAATCAATATTCCTTAAGAATTTTAACTCATTGTAACAGAGACAAAATAGTAGAGAAAAAGTGGGGATTTTCCTGAGCTATCCCAAATTACCCTCCAACTTTTAAAAATAATACCTCAAAATAATTTCTAGAGAGGTATAATCCACAAATTGTAAAAATGTTCTGGAGCAATACAATTTAGAAGATCAGCAGAAAAGAAAGAGCTGTCACACTGAAGTAAAACTAGAGCACAGCATAGCACAGGCTGTGCCATACAGGTCAGACTCCAGCAAACTATGCCTACATCAGTAGCTTTCAGAGCTATAGAACCACAAATGGTAAGGGAGTGATCAGAAGGAGATGACATTGGTCCCTTTGCTAGCATTGGATACAGGACTCTTTATTTTTCATGTATAGATTCATCCAGAGGAAGAAGGAGCAAGAGAAGGAGAAGAAATAGAAGAAGAAGAAAAAGAAGAAGCTAAACATCATTCAAGAAATTATTGAGAAAAACTGCCCTGATATTTTAGAACCAAAGGATAAATATAAATTGAGATAATCCGCCAATAAATTTCTGAAAGGAATCCTTGAATGAAAACTCCCAGGAATATTATAGTTAAATTTCAGAGCCCCCAGGTCAAGGAGAAAATACTGCAAGCATCCAGAAAGAAACAATTCTAATGTCAGACAAGATAACACAAAATTATGATAATCTGAAGGGGAAAGGAGTCAAGAGTCACCTATCCAACAAAATTGGATAATCCTTGATGGGAAAAGAGGCTCATCCAATGACATAGAGGACTTTCAAGCATTCATTAGGAAAATGTCAGAGCTGAATAGAAAATTTGATTTTCAAGTATAAGAATAAGAATAGCATAAAAAGTTAAATAGGAAAGAGAAGCCATAAGAAATTCAATAAGATTAAACTATTTATATCCCTACTTGGAAAGAAATTTCCCATTATTAGGAGTTAGAAGTAGTATACATAAACAGATATGAGTTGAATATGATAAGATGATAGCTTAAAAAAGTAAAATTTAAGGTAGAGAAAGAGGAATCCACTAGAAGGGAAAGGGAGAGATACAAAGCAATTTCAAATAAGAGAGGCGCAAAGGAACTTTTACAGCTGGAAGGAAGATAGGAAAGGTGGAGGGGAGCATTTGAACTTATTTTCATCAGAATTTGACTCTTCTGCAAAAAAATAGGAAGGGACTGATTGAGAAAGATGGTGGAGAATAGCTAGGAAGTTGCCTGAGCTCTTCCCAATTTTCCTTAAAAACAATTTGAAATCAAGCCTCTGAACAGATTCTGGAATGAAAGAATCTACAAAGAGATGTAATGAGACAATTTTCCAGCTCAACAAAGCTTAGAAGAATTTCAGGGAAGTGTCTCACTTGAGTGAAAGAGGAGTGCAACCCAGCACAGAAAGTGTCCAGGCAAGCCAGTGGGAGAGTCTTAGTCACAGCACAAATTAGCAACTAATAATCTTCTTGTACTGACTCAACAGGACAGTAGCATAGCAGAGCAATGATGGAGCCTCCAGTCCTTGTGCAAAAGACAAATTGCCAGCCCTGGAAATCAGGCAACAACAGGTGGACTAGGATGGGCTCCCACAGTACTGAGAGCAAATCACCAAATATCAGAAGCTCCACCATTTAAAGGCAAAAATCCTCCAAAGCTCAAAGCTGCACAAGAAACATTGCATAGAGTCTCAAGTGCCTTAGGAGCAGAGCTTGACTTTAAAAGTCATGAAATGGGCAAAAAAAAAAAAAAAAGGAAATGAAAGGGAAAAAATTAGCAAAAAAAAAAGAACCTTGACCATTGACAATGGTAACCGTGGTTTCAAAAAAGATCAAAGTCCCAACTCTGGAGAGAACAAAATGCCTACATTCAAAGCTACAAAGGGGAATACAAATTGTTCTCAAGCCCAAAGAGCCTTCTTAGAAAAAATCAAAAAGATTTTAAAAGTCAAATAAGAAAGGTAGAAGAAAATAGGGAAAAGAAATGTGAGGAATGCAAAAGAGGGTCAATAGCTTGGAAAAGAAAGGACAAAAATTGACTAAACAACACAATTTTTAGAAGATTCAATAGAATTAGTCAAGTGGAAAGAGAAGTACAAAAGCTAATTAGAAAATCCTATGTTAAAAACTAAAATTGGGCAAATGGAAACTAATGACTATGAGACATCAAGAATCAGTCGAATAAACTAAAAAGAATGAAAAAATATAAGAAAAAATATACAATATCTCAACAACCAAACTAGAAAATATATCCAGAAGAGATAATTTAAGAATTATTGGACTACCCAAAAGCTATAGTCAAAAAAAAAAAAAAAAAAAAGAGCCTGGGCAACATCTTTCAAGAAATCATCCAAGAAAACTGTCCTGATATTATAGATCTAGAGATCAAAGTAATCACTGAAACAATCTACCAATTACCTCTCGAAAGAGATGCCACAAGGAAAACTTCAAGAAATATTGTAACTAAATTCCAGGATTATAAAATCAAAGAGAAAATATTTCAACCAGCCATAAAAAAAAAAAAAATTCAAATATCAAGGAACCATGTCAGTATTAACCCAGATTCAGCACCTTCTATGTTTAAAAATCTTTAGGCCTGGAATATAATATTTAACAGGGGAAAGGAGCTTGGATTACAACGAAGAATGAACTACCCAGCAAAACTGAGCATAATCTTTCAGGAGAAAAGATAGAGCTTCAATGAACTAGGCGGCTTTCAATCATTTCTGAGGAAAAGAACAGAAATAAACAGAAATTTTCATCTTCAAATACAGAACTCAAGAGAAACATAAAAAGTGAACAAGGAAGAAAAATTTTAAATAAACATATGTTAATTAAAGTTTAATTTGTTTGCATTCCCTCCTGCCAAGATACTTGTAACTCTTGAGAAGTGTATCTTTATTAGGGCAGTTAGAAAGGGTATAAATTGACTATGATGTGATTATATTTTTAAAAAAGACATTAAGAGGTAGAAGAAGGAGTGGGAGAAAAGGAAAGAGAAGGTAAAATGGGATATTAGATCAATGAAAAGGTACAAAAGACCTCTTTTAATAGAGGAAAGAAGGGAGAGGGATGAACATTGATGCTTAAACTTATCAGACATGACTCAAAGAGGGAATACCAAGATGGGTATATGATCTAGACATAAAGGTACTACCATAAGAAAGTTAGGAAAGCAAGGAATAATTTTATCTGGCATAACTATGGAGAATGAAAGAATTACAACCAGATGGGAAACAGAATATTATGAAATACAAGATAAATACTTTTTCTTACATTAAATTAAAAGTTTTGCATAAACAAAGCCAATGCAACCAAGATTAGAAGGGAAGCAGAAAACTGGGAAGCAATTTTTGCAACCACTGTTTCTGATAAGGTCACATTTCTAAAATATATAGAGAACAAAGTCAAATTTTTAAAAATATAGCTCATTTTTCTATTACTAAATGGTCAAAGGATATGGACAGACAGATTTCAGATGAAGAAAATAAAGCCATCTTATAATCATATAAAAATACTCTAAATCACTATTGATTAAAAAAAAAATTAAAACAACTCTGAGGTACCACCTCACACCTATTAGACTAGCTGATATGATAAGAAAGGGAAATGACAAATATTAAAGAGGATTGGGAAAATTGGAATCCCCCATCAATTGGGGGAATGGCTGAATAAATTGTAATGTGTGAATGTGATGGAATATTATTGTTCCATAGGAAATGAAGAGCTAGCAGATTTCAGAACTACCTGGAAAGATTTACATAAAGTGATGCTGAATGAAGTAAGCAAAACTAGGGAAACATTGTACACATTAACAGCAACATTGTGCAGATGATCAGTTTTGATAGATTCTGTTCTTCACAATACAATGATCTAAAAGACAGGTCTTCAGGATTCATGGCAGAAAATACTATCCACATCCAGAGAAAGAGGTATGGAATCTGAATGCAGATTGAACCATACTTTTTTTGCTTTGTTTTTTTTCTGTTTTCTTTTACAACAAGACTAAAATGGTAATATGTTTTGCATGACTGCACGAATATAATCTATTTTGGGAAATTCCTGCCTTCTCAATGAGGAAGGAAGGAAAGAAGCGATAAAGAGAATTTTGAATTAAGATTTTAAAAGCAAAATCTAAAAATTGTTTTTACATGTAATTAGATGAAATAAAATATTAAAAACATCAGATCCTAGATCCTAGATTTGAACCCATATTACTAAATTCTAAATATAGTACTGTTTTCAAAGTTTTTTTTTCAAAGGATTTTGACTAATGCAAAACAGTCCTTTTAAGCAAAAGGTTGGAAGAGACTAGAAATTAACTCAGCCAGGAAGCACTTCTTTGCCAAAGAGAGACATGGAAACAAGGATAATACTCATACAGAGAACAAGTTCATCTAAATCATTATGAAAGAGGAAAATGGAAGACTCAGCATTATATTCTCACAAATTTGAGACAGCTGGTTTTTGATGGGATAAAATAAAGACTCTTGTGAAGGTTTTCATCAGACAAGAAGTCCCACACATATGCATTAAAATTATACAAGGCAACAATCAATTGGAATAACATGATCATAGATACTGATCACCCAAAGTACAAAGTGAAGAGATCCAAGATTTTTACCAATGTCATGAAGAATGTTTGTGTGGAGTCCAAAAATAAGCATAATGCTTTATGAATCATATTTTTCAATAAAAACCTACAAATTAGGTTTTTCCAATTCTCTTGTTCTCAGACAACATTTATAACTTCGTGCCTCATGTCCTGGAATATTTACAAACTTCCTCAGAGAAATCCACAGCAGGCCAAACAAGGTTAACAAGCTCATATTTTAGTTGAGAAGGTAATTCTACCCTATCTCAGTCTCCAGCACCACATGAGCTCACATGAAGGTTTGTTATATGTTCAACCTAGTTATTTTTGTGCCTCAATTTACCTTTATTTCTCACAGAACATGACCAGGATGTGAGGCCTGAGTTTTCTCAAACAAGATTAGCTTTTACAGGGACCAAGCTTGAAGCAACTAAAATGTTGTAAAAATACTGTGAATCATGGTAAAAGTATCAGTGTGCTTAGACTAGATGCATTTCCAAAGAGAGCAAGGCTGGATGGAGTAACTGGAATAATCTCAGAGAGAATATCTCCAATCATGAGTGTCTTGTCCTCTGAGTGTTTGAGACTAGATGCATTCCATAGAGAGCAAGGCTGTAGTAAGGGAAATGTTCTTAGAGAAACTGTTTTCTGACACAAAAAAAACTTGCCCTCTGAGTGTTATAATGTTGTTCTCATGGTTTTTTTTTTTCTCTCCCTTCTTAGAGGTAAGAAATCCCCAGTTGTTACACATTGCACACATTTTCCAAATACTTTGATCAATTGGATTTTTTTTTTCTTAACTCGTGATTGCAAAATGGAAGATACTTGATATGATGAGAGGAGTGAGATAAAGGCAGTAAGAAGTAAAGTGGAAAGGATAAAGGAGAAAAGGGATAGGATGGGGAAGAGAAGGGCAGGGAAAGGAAAAGAAAGTTAAGGGGTGAGGGGCAGGTTGAACTGAAGCTGCTCAGGTCTACTTTCCTGATGCTGGGAATATAAAAAAGGGATTTACCCCTCCTCCTCCACCTTCTCTAGAGGCAGTGATGACTCCAAGACACTTTAAAATTATTTTGCTAAAAAGATTTTACACAGTTTTTTTTTTCTTTTAAGTTTTTAGTATCATCCATAGTATACATTTCCTCTTGTGGAAATATTCATGTATTTATTTCAAAATAATTATTTTAAATCAGAGGCTTTCAGGTCTTTTCTTGTTGATTTATAATTTCTAATTATATAATTTATATATC